>NC_088338.1:23557500-23750000 GCF_036884655.1 Musa acuminata AAA Group
TCTCTTTTAGATAATTCATATGCTCCTCTTCGCTCTTGTTGTACACCAATATATCGTCAAAATAAACTACAACAAATATTCCAATGCATGGCTTAAGTAATTCATAAATCTCATGAAGGTGCTAGGAGCATTAGACAACCCAAATGACATAACCAACCATTCATATAAGCCTTCTCTATTTTTAAATGCTATTTTCCACTCATCTCCAAGCCTCATTCTTATTTGGTGATAACCACTCCTCAAATCAATTTTAGAGAAAATATAAGCACCACACAATTGATCAAGTAAATCATCTAACCTTGGAATAAGAAAGCGATAGTCCATTGTGATTTTGTTGATGGTGCAACTGTCCACGCACATTCTCTAAGAACCATCCTTCTTAGGCACTAACAAGGTTGGAACCGCATAAGGACTCATGCTCTTCCGAATTAACCCTTTTTTCACCAATTCATCAAGTTGTCTTTGAAGTTCTTTATGCTCCTTGGGACTCATTCTATATGCTGCTTTATTAGGCAGAACAGCCCCCGGAATAAGATCAATGTGATGCTGGATATCTCTCAAGGGTAGAAGGCCATGTGGAATCTCTTCTGGTATAACAACTTCAAACTCTTTCAGCATTTATTTCATGATTACTGGTGTCTCCGTATGTTGTTCATTCTCTTCTACTACTAGTAGAGCCATAACATGACCATCCTTGTCTAATTCACCTTTGCATTTACCATACGACATAACAGCGCTAACTTTCTTCTTCAGTGCAGTGATTTCGGATGGTTGTAATGGAGCTAAGATAATCTTTTTTCTATTCACCTTAAAAGAATAAGTATGTTTGTAACCATCATACAACATCCTTCTATCATAATGCCAAGGTCTTCCCAACAACAAATGACAAGCATCCATAGGAGCAACATCACACCATACTTCATCTTTATAATACTTGCCAATAGAAAATGAAACTAAACATCTTTTAGTTACATTGATGTCATTTCCTTTATGCAGCCAACATAACTGGTATAGATGTGGATGAGGGATGGTATCCAACTTTAGCTTCTGTACCATCTCCAAAGATACCACATTCTCAAAGCTGCTGTTGTCGATGATCACCGAGCACACCTGATAGAACCCTTGCAGATTCTAAACTTGGGGTTGATCTCTTTAGGGGATCGGCCTCCTTGGAACTCTATAGGGGTTCCTCCCTCCAAGTTGCTGCTCAAAGGCTGCAGAAAAGATTCATCTATTGCTTGAGAAAAGAGGAGGAATACATGGCTATTTATAGGGCTTCTAAACCCTAACTCCTAATAGGACTCCTACTTAAGACTCTTACTTCTAACCAACTCCTAATAGGACTCCTACTCAAGACTCCTATTCCCTTACAACTCCTAATTCTTCTCTAAGAAAAAACCTTCTACATGAATGTCCCTCTCAATTAGGACTCTCCTAGCTAGAGTCCTAACAGAATGTCCCTCTCAATTAGGACTCTCCTAGCTAAAGTCCTAACAGTTTTACATGAATGTCCCTCTCAATTAGGACTCTCTTAGCTAGAGTCCTAACATTTTTACATAAATGTCCCTCTCAATTAGGACTCTCCAAGCTAGAGTCCTAACAGACCCGCCCTCTTCAAATCAGCCTTGTCCTCGAGGCTGATGATTCATGAATTCTGGGAATTTGATCTTCAAGTCGTCATAGTTCTCCCAAGTGGCATCTTCTTTTGGTAGGTTCGCCCACTGTATTAGCACTTCATTAGTGGGTCGTCGTCGTCGAGTCACGATCCGTCGATCAATAATGGCACTTGGCTGGGTCTGGAGTTCTCTTTGGGTAGTCATATTTGGTGGGTGGCTTTGGGCTGTCTCCAAGCACCTGTTTAAAACTTCCGGTTGGCTGTTGGTTTGTAGGTGATATGTCGTACTCCTTTTCAATTTAGTACCCTTATAGTGTAATTCTTTTGAGTCCCAATTGTAATGAGCCATGGGGCTTGGTGCTTCCTCCAATTTTTTTATAATCTTACTAGTATCTGAATCTTCTTGCCATTCCATCTTAATATCCTGAAGGAAGTCGCTGGTCGGAAGTGAAACGGTCGAAACTTCAACTTGCTCGGGTAGCTGCGAAAGCGCATCTGCAAGAACATTCTCTTTCCCCTTTTTGTAAGTTATTTCAAAATCAAATCCAAGAAGTTTTGTTACCCATTTTTGCTGCTCGGGGGAAGATATCTTCTGTTCCAAGAGATATTTTAGGCTTTTATGGTCGGTCTTGATTTGAAAGTATCGCCTGATCAAGTACAATCTCCACCTCGTTGCTGCACGCACAATGGCGAGCATCTCCTTATCATATGTTGACATATTTTGATCGGAGGGAGATAATGCCTTGCTAGTGTATGCGAGTGGTCGACCATCTTGCATGAGAATGGCTCCAATTCTGACTCCAGATGTGTCGGCCTCAATAATGAAGGGTCGGTTGAAATCTGGTAGTGTTAGCACCGGCGTCGTCGTCATGGCTGCCTTAAGTTTGTCGAAGGCAGCGGAGGCTCTGTCCAACCATTGGAAGACATTTTTTTCTAGTAAGGAAGTAAGTGGTGCACTGATCTTTCCATAGTTTTTCACGAACTTGCGGTAGTAGCCTGTTAAACCCAGAAAGCCATGTAGCAATTTTATGTTTCTCGAGGTCGGCCAGTTTTGCATTGCTCTAATTTTGAAGGGGTCCACTGCCACACCTTCCTCTGATATGATATGCCCAAGATATTCCACCTTTTGTTGAAGAAAGCAAAAATTTGTGGTTGTTGTGTGTTCAAAAGGTGGTTTTCCGTATGTCTTCTTCGTATGCTCGTATTTGATGATACCCGGATCAAAGGTCAAGCTTTGTAAAGATTTGTGCTCCCTTTCATCTAGCAATTCATCTACTATTTGAATAAAGTATTTGTCCTTGATGATTATGCCATTGAGAGCTCGGTAATCAACACATATTCGCCTTGTTCCGTCCTTCTTGCATACAAGTTGCACCGGCGAAGAGTAGAGGTTGCAACTTGGCCGAATAACTCCTGTTTCGAGCATCTCTTTTATAATCCTTTCTATTTCATCCTTCTGGAGATGTGGATACTGATATGGCTGAGCATTTGCTGAAGATTTTCCTGGAAGAATCATTATACAATGATCATGCCGACAGGTAAGAGGTAGGTTGCGCGGTTCGTCAAATATATTTGAAAATTCAGCAAGCAAAGGAAGTAGATTTGGATCTTCAAATTCTGTTAGCTCTCCCTTAGTTTGCTGCTCAAGTTGTACCAAAAAGCTGCTGCATGCTTTATGCAAAACATTCTCCATTTGTTGTGTGCAAATCGTTGTTATGTCGCCCCCACGTTTCCCGTGCAATGTCACCTGTTTCTCCTTACTGTAAAATTTCATAATTAGTTTCATAAAATTCCAGGAAATATCACCTAATGTCGTCAACCATTTAATTCTGAGCATGGCCTCATGATTGTTAAGAGGGAGAAGAAAGAAATCTGCAATTATCTCTTGGTCCTGCAGCAATAGTTTCTCCTGCAAGCGCCTATGATCACAATTCAAAATCCGTCCGTCGGCGACCTTAATATCAAACTTGCAGTGATTCTCGATAGGTAATGATATCCGAACAGCAAGCTTACTATTTAGAAAGTTAGTAGTACTGCCCGTGTCGATGAGAACAGTGATTGGTTGTTGTTTGAGAAGGCCTCCAATTTTCATCGTTTGCGGGTTTGAGTAGCTAGCTAGTGTATGTACCGTAACTTCGGTCGGTTGTGGCTCTTCTTCTGCATCTTCTTCTTCATATTCAAAGCTCTCTTTTGGATGTTCAATGACCTCTTCTTCTATCGGTTCAATCATAAGAAGTCCTCCTTTACTGCAGCGATGCTCACGGCTCCACGGCTCGTCACAATGCCAACATAACCCCTTCGCATATCGCTCCCGAAGCTCTTCTCCTGTTAACCTCTTTGGTGCAGGGACTTGGTCGACAGTAGGGGGGGCTGAGGGCTTCAATATTACTGGTTGAGGAGTGACCCTAGTCCTCCGAGCTTCATGGTTCAATTGCTCCTCTTGATGTCGTGCGAAAGAGATGGCTGCCATAAGCGTATACGGTTGTCACGCTTTAACTTCTCCTCGGATCTCCGGCTTCAAGCCCTCAATGAAGGTCCTCAATAGCTGTTTTTGAGACCAATCATGATTTTGATTAGATAACCTTTCAAACCTGGTTTGGTACTCCTGAATGGTGGAGGTTTGTCGGATCTTTGCTAGTTGTTTGTCAATATTCTCGTAATCGGTTGGTCTGAAGCGAATCAGCAGTTCTTCTTTGAATTGTCGCCATGAAAGGACTCCATAAGTATGTTCAAACCAGTCAAACCATTGAATAGCATCCCCTTCAAGATGTATAGCTGCAATTTTCACCATAGATACATCCGCGGTTTTGTGGTACCGAAAATATCGCTCCGCATGCGAAATCCAACCAATCGGGTCTCCTTCTTCCCATCTAGGGAAGTCCACTCTCATGCATGGATAGTTGGGGTTGGTCATAGAGCTTCCCCTCTCTTGGAAGTCATCTCTTCGGGCTTGGTGTGATTGGGCAAAGCTCTCTCCTTGATATGATTTCTTCGGGCTTAGTGGTCGGCCCAATCTGAGTTCGGTAAAGAGCGTCCGAATCTTATCCTCCATTCGCGCCTCCAAGGCTTCGAATTTAGCATTGATTGCCTCCTTAGATGCCATAGTATATGGCCCCAAATCAATGATGTTAAGATCTCTCTTTTGCTGTTGGGTTAAAGGCATGTATAGGTTGAGAGAAGTGATGGTCGAAAGTGTTGGTGGATTGGTGGATGTAGGCTATGGTTTAGGCTTGTTTTGTGGCTGTTTTGGGTGCAGTTTGAGGGTGTGGTTTGGTAGAGTTTTAGGGATCTGGATGAAAGTTTTGGATCTGTGGTAGATGGTAGCAAAGGTTTGACAGAAATCCGTGGAAGTTGCAGCAAGTATGTGCTGTCTTGTAAGAGTAGAATTGTTGTCGAAGAAACAACGGTTTCTCGACGTAATTTCCACCAAAAACTTAAGAGAATTGAGGAGGGAATTGATAGCAAAATCACAGTTTATATGACAGCAAGGATATCTAATTTAATCAAGAAAATTTCGGCAGTATAACAGCAAAGAAATTGGTGCAAGTTGCAATTGCAGAATTATCGTCGAAAAATTTCAGCAGGTTACGATGAAAATTTATGGCAACATAAAATCGTTTTTAGAGATGAATTTCTTAATAGATCAATCTTAGATGGAAGCCAAGATGATATATGAAGTCTATAAGAAATTTCATTCAAAAAAGATTGCAAATAGATGGGTTAAGGCAACGATATGCAGTTGAAATTTTCTGCAGCATAGATTTTCAAGTGTAGCAGATTGGACATAAAAGATCAGTAGTTTATATTGAGAATTTTTCGATGAAACCAAAGGGAAATCTACTGTTAGGAAGTGTCAAAGATGTCATAAAAATTTCGTAGAAAATTGGATAGAAAAAGCACAGTAGCAAGATCAAACAGATGGTGCTATGCGGCTTGAATTCTGCAATTCAAGTGCAGCAGATTGGACATAAAAGATCAGTAGTTTATATTGAGAATTTTTTGATGAAACCAAAGGGAAATCCACTGTTAAGAAGTGTCAAAGATGTCATAAAAATTTCGTAGAAATTTGGATAGAAAAAGAACAGTAGCAAGATCAAACAGATGGTGATATGCGGCTGGAATTCTGCAATATATCTTTCGTCGTAGAGATGAAAACTTTGTGACGAAAAGTTTATGCAGCAATATAGGAACGATTTTTTTTTTTTTTTTTGGATTTTCGAATAAGGATAACTAAATTGCAGCAGCAGTAAGGTAGGAAACCAGAACCTATTGCAATTCACGGGGAGATCAAAGGATGATCCGTGGTGGTGGAGATGATGGCGGAATTCGGTGACGATCTTTTAAGCAATTGTGGGAATTGCTTTGGATGGTTGTGGAGGGTTGATGGATGGCTGTGAAAGGGCAGCGAGACGCCAAGAACGCTGCTCTGATACCAGGTGATAGACCCTTGCAGATTCTAAACTTGGGGTTGATCTCTTTAGGGGATCGGCCTCCTTGGAACTCTATAGGGGTTCCTCCCTCCAAGTTGCTGCTCAAAGGCTGCAGAAAAGATTCATCTATTGCTTGAGAAAAGAGGAGGAATACATGGCTATTTATAGGGCTTCTAAACCCTAACTCCTAATAGGACTCCTACTTAAGACTCTTACTTCTAACCAACTCCTAATAGGACTCCTACTCAAGACTCCTATTCCCTTACAACTCCTAATTCTTCTCTAAGAAAAAACCTCATACATGAATGTCCCTCTCAATTAGGACTCTCCTAGCTAGAGTCCTAACAGAATGTCCCTCTCAATTAGGACTCTCCTAGCTAAAGTCCTAACAGTTTTACATGAATGTCCCTCTCAATTAGGACTCTCTTAGCTAGAGTCCTAACATTTTTACATAAATGTCCCTCTCAATTAGGACTCTCCAAGCTAGAGTCCTAACAACACCTTGCCAAAAGAAGTGCATTTAGTGTGAAACACATTTTTTCTCACCCAACTTTCATCATCGGCCATATAGGACACTTGTAAACTATGTTGCAATACAATAGACAAACCATGATCAGCATAAGTAATCTCTTCCTCATCATCATTATATTTTGGTTCGTCCTCAGCTTCATCTTCTCCTCCATCACTATGATCTTCAACCAAAGTTACAATCCTCCTATTTGGATAATCTGAAGCAATATGCCCAAAACCATGATATTTGAAGCATTTTTGGCCACTTGGGGTAGAAGAATTAGGTGTTTTTTTGCTGCTAGCAGATTCTTCACACTTTTCTTGCACCTTCGATATCACCTTGCTTTGGACAGTAGGCTTAAAACTTCCTCCTTTTATATAGCCTTCTTTTGAGCCGTACCGAAAACTCTTTTCAAACTTCTATTGCTTTTCAACTTTTAATGCTAGCTTGCTCACATCATTTAAAGACTAATATGACTGTAGCTGAACAACTTTAACAATCTCATACTTCAGACCTCCTAAGTATCTTACAATTGTTTGTACTTCCGGTTCCACAAGCTCTCCTTTTAACATCAAATTATCGAATTCTACAGTGTACTCCTCCACACTAAGATCTTTTTGCTTGAAATTATGTATTTTGAGAAAGATCTCTTGCTTATAATTATGAGGTAAATATTTTCTCTTCAGCTCCCTTTTCATTTTCTCCCATGTAACGATCTTACTCTTCCCCTCACGTTCTCTTTATTTCTTCAGATTTTCCCACCAAAAAGATGCATTCCGCCTGAGTTTAAGTGCCACAAGTTTGACCTTCTTTTTTTTTTTATAAGTAAAAGTAAATTGATTATGTGTAAAGTTTCTACAACTAGCTTTATCTATACAAGTCATAGACAAAGCAAGTAACTCATAGAGTGCGAATGCGATAGTTATGACTACACATGCTGTAGACTATAACTCCTAATTATAATCAACATAGAAAATGTTTATCCAGATATATCAAAACTACCTGTGGGTACATAATTTGGCATCATTCCCAAGATCTTTAGTTAATAGCAAAATTAAATTTCATAAAAATATCTTTTTCTCTATGGGTAAAGTGCTCCGTTTTGAGATCTTGTTCCATACAGGATCTTGAGTCTCTAATAATCTCTTTCAAGAGCTGAGCATTATTTATGTGTTGACATTCAAAGATTATGTTACATCTCTCCTTCCACATCCACCAAATAGCGCATCTGAAAGTAACCGTTGCCAATTGTGTGAGAGGCCCTTTTCTTGAGAAACATTGCATGAGGTCGCCTAGTTCTTGGCGCAAGTTTGGTTGCGGCAGTCTATTGAGTTCAAATCGCTGGAGAATCTCCTTCCATATCCATTTTGTATAATCGCAAGCAAAATAGAGGTAGTCAACAGTTTCTTCTTGTTGCATACAAAGGGAGCATCGGTTAACATGATAGATACCTCTTCTTTTCATATTGTCTATTGTAGGTAGTTTCTTGAGAAGGGCCTGCCATGTACATAAGGAATGTCTTTGTGATCCCGGTCGATCCCATGTCCAACTGCTTGGGACCCACTTGTTATTTCTTTGCCTAATTTGATTCCATGCGGATGTGGCACTAAATTTGTCATTGTCATGAGGCCAAATAAGTATATCTGAAGAGTTGTTCCTGATTGGAATAGCTATAATAGTCGGCCAAAGTGATAACATTTCGGGAGAAATAGGATTAGGGAGACACCAGGTACCGTTAGCAATGAACTCGGAAACCTTCTAATCTTTGGGAGCCCCAAGATCTTTTCGTATTCTGTCGCCATATAATTGAAATATACTCTTCCCATTCACCCAAGGATCATACCACATATTAGTACTAGTTCCAGAAGAGATTGCATAAGAAATGTGTTTGATTAGTCAATTCCTTGCCTTTAAAATTTCTTTCCAAGTTGCAGAGTGGTATGTTCTTGTTGAAATTTCCCAGATTGATTCTTTTGAAAGATACCTAGCAGAAATCCAATGTGACCATAAGGAACATTTGTTTTGCAAAAGATCCCACAATTGCTGTACCAGACATGCTTGATTCTAATCTGTAGTATTTCTCAAGTTTAGCCCCCCTTCATCTTTCGGTTTGCAAATGCTATCCCAATTTACCATATGCATTGCCTTATCATTTGTGCCATTCCAGAAGAAGTTCATTAATAACCGTTCAATATCTTGGAGAAGTCCAGCAGGCAGAAGAAATGCATTACACCAATATATAGAGTAGGAGTGCAATACCGAACGGATGAGTTTGACCTTCTTTTGTTCTGGTGGTTCATGAAAATCGAAAATTCTTTCTACTGTATTAAGCCAATCGATAAAGTCATCAACATTTATTTTACCTTCAAATTATGGAATATCAAATCTGGGGTTATATTTATTTTGCCACTCGTCTTGGACTTCATTTCTTCTCCGACATCTTCTCGACTCCCTTGGAAGAGAAGGTGTATCATCATCAGAAGTAAACTCTCGAGCGTCATTTTCATGCTGGTTGTGTCTACTTTAAAGTTCGTCGATTATTTCATTTTTTTCTTGTAGGCTACGCAGTAATTTTCGTAGCTGCAGCCTCAACGACTCAGCGTCATCTTTTCCATTCCTTCTTGCCATGATCTCTAGCCTTTAACTCTGATACCAAACTGATACCGGGGAGGATAAAAATGCAGAATGGATTTCGAAAGAAAACTGATAGAACAGTTGTTCAAACAGAAAATATCACAGAAGACAAGGAACGAACTCTTGACGAAACTTTGATAAAAACAAAAAAAAGTAGCTCACCACCAAGTTTAAAATCAAAAGAGATACAGAAGATCACCACCCTAATGATAATAAACAAGGATATAGAACTGAAAGCAAAAGACTCACCACTCAAGGATGCATCCAAGAGATACAAAGTTCAAAAGAGCACTCCAAGAGAGCTTTTGCCAATATCCTCAGTTTCTAAAGTCCTTTCTAAGCCCTAAACCCCAAAATAAATACTAGTGCATGAAACAACCCTTTATGCATAGGGAATTTCGAAATTAAGTGCTTTACAACTGCCAACCAACTCCATTAATGCATTCCTTAGCCATGAAGAAAAGTACTATGATACAGCTTTACATCTGCCAACCAACTCCATTAATGTATTCCTTTGTGCAAGGAATATGTTGATGAGCTGTCTTATATAAGTAGGCTAAGTTGAAGATTATGAGGCAATATTGTTGGCTGAAAAAAATATTATATTATCAGCATGGTCCATATGAACATATTGTTGCAAATTAGACACTCCCGTGTCAGACATCGAGATAACCGGATAAACTGGTATGCTATATACCCGTTCATATGATGGAGGTAGTTGGTCGCATAGTTGCTCGTGTGGGGACAATAGGGATATAGTACAGGTGCTCATTAGAGAATGAGTTCACCGATTGATCCACTCATGGAATGCTAGATGGTTGTTGATGCCTTATTATCAAACAACGATTTCGTCATCCTAGTGGTGTATCTTGTCCTTAGAAAGGGAGGAGGAGGACACTTAGCACTTTTGCAAAACTTTCACACCCCACCACTTCAAGATTTTGTTTACACTTTGTTGCTTCCTCATGCAGAAAAGAGTGGGGTATTTATAGGCCCCAATGGCTTCAAAATTGGAACTAGAAAGTGTCTCATCCCGGGTTTCCGTGCTACTAGCAGTACCACCGCCCAGTCTGATGGTACTACCACTTGATAGAGCTTTGGAGACTGGGCCCTGGTAGTACCACCGTCTGATAGAGTAGTACCACCACCTGGTAGTATTAACTACCAGCGATACCACCTCCCAAACCACCTTGGAGGCTAAGCCTCAAGTGTTAGGAAATCTTTAAGGGTGATATCACATGCGCAGCAAAATAATAGAAAATAAAATCCCTAATTCCCAAAGATATGTTTGTCGTCGTGCGAAGATTGGTGCACAAAAATTCGTGAAATCGAAAAACATGTATGAGATAGATTTTGTTACCTAGGGAGATCGTATATCCTTGAATCCCTACAGATATCTAGGAGAGGGTGAAAGAGGTCAAGCGTCCTCCTCTCTAGTAGTGATCTACACAGTAGAGTTGCGATGACGCTCCTCAAAACTCCAGGCCTACTCTGAGTTGGAGAGGGGGGGGGGAGAATAGGAGAACCAACCAAAAAGCTCTAGCCTATGAACCATTAGTTCTCTCCTATTTATAGAGGTCTCCTATCAATTTAACCCTAATGGATCTACCCCTATTGGGTATTGGATCTCTATCCAACTACCCAAGCCTCTTAGATTAGTAGATCTCTATCCAATAATCTCTCATGGGCTCTTACTGGATCTTATCCATAAGATCTAATCCAATAAGATAGGGGCTCCCATGGATATCTCATATCGTAAGCAGATTAATCAATGAACGTATTCCCCAATGAGCACCTATATTGTATCCCTAGTGTCCCCACATGAGCAGCTATGAAACCAATTGTATCCATTATATGGATGGGTATACAACACACCAATCTGTCTAGTTATCTCGATGTCCCTCTTGAGTAACCTATGATCGAGATTATTTAGGATATGTGTTTAAAGGTAAATCGGTCTTATTATCGTGATCTCATAACAATCTGATTCTCATTGCACAAATCCAAGGACATCACAATATATATATGAATATATGCAACAAGTAATATAAAGTGATAAATGCCAAAATACAATAAGCAAAAAGATAATGTGTCAAGTCACATGTGCTATCACTCACATGATTGGCTTGCAGGGCACATATTGTTGAATCTCGAATTTTGATGATGAAATCAATTGTCATTTATTATCTAATCCATATGTTGAGACAAGTGTGCAGGATTAACTACGATGGCAGTAAGACATGCAGTAGGAGTTGCGCCGAAGTAAAGACCATGATCACGTTGGGGGTTCGAGAGTTCGACGGAAGTCCGGACGATCGTCGGAGGTTCTATGGGAATAAATCCGAGAAGTCGAGGAGTTTGCCAAAGAAGCTCATCGGAACTCGACGAGTGGATCATCGCAAGTCCTAGAGTTTACCGAAAGTCCGCCGGAGCATCACCAAGGGTTCGTCGGATGTTCATCGGAAGTTCGCCGGAAGCTCGTCGGAAGAAGCGATTGATGTACCAGAGCAAGTTTCAGTATTAATGTCTTAAATATTGTAGTTAGCATGTAGATTAAATTAGTAATGGGAGGTGATCCCATTAACTTAATTTGGGGGCAATTGGGCCCTTGATAGACCCAAATTGGACCAAATGGATCAGCCCATTTGGACCCAGAATTCTTGGCTAGCGGTGGCACCGCCTAGGAGACTTGGTCTCTCAGGAATTCTGGGCGGTGGTACCACCTGAGCTCGATCTCCGAGTGAAGTCAGGCGATGGTATCGCCCCTGTCAGGCGGTAGTACCACCAGAGCTATCTCCGAGTGGTGTCAGGCGGTAGTACCGCCCAGTTATGGTGGTACTACCGCTAGGACCCCGAAAAATAGGAGATGACACTTTTCAGCTCCAAATTCAAACTACTTGGGGCTTATATAAACCCTACCCTTTCTACATGAAAGGGTAACCGAAAGCTTACATTTATTTTGAGAATTTGAGAGTTTAAAAGTGTTGTAAAAGGCTAGAAGTTCTTCTCCCTCTCTTCTTCAAAGTTTTAATCATTCAAGAGAGGAGTGATAATCTGTAAGGGTTGTCTCCTAAGCCCGTCAAAAGGAGAAAAGATGTAAAAGGTGGTTGGCCTTTGCCTATTGAAGGAAGACCTCTAGTGAACGTCGGTGACCTCGTCGGAGGACGAAGCCAAAAGTGGATGTAGGTCAAGATTGACCGAACCACTCTAAAATTACGATGCTCTCTAGTTTACATTAATTCTTGCTGTTTACCTTACTACAAACCTTCATATGTGCTTTAATTTCTCATTACTTTTGCTGCACTCCTTTACGAACTTGCTTTCAAGTTAATTTTCTGAAAACGGTTTTACGTCGGAAATGATTTCATCGTACGAACGTCGTTTGAAATCGATGAAAGTTTTTCCTGTTGAATCTCGGATTTTGATGATAAAATCAATTGATGGGTTAATTGATTTAATCCATATTATTGAGTTAAGTGTGCAGGATTAACTACGATAACCAGAAAACATAAAGCAAGAATACCGGAGTCAAGTTTGATAGACGTTTAAGAGACCGAAGAATCATCGGAGATGCTGCCGGAACCAACCGAGAAGAAATCGGGAACCTGTCAGAATTTTCGGAAGTTCGTCGAAGAGATCATCGAAGGTTCGCGATGATCACTGAGAAGGCTCAGCTACTCGTTAAAGTCATCACAAGATCGGGAGCTTGATGGGAGTCCGTCGGAAGAAGTTCGTCGGAAAGCTCGCTGGAACAAGAATCGGCGTTCATGGTTGAAAACTTGCTTAGGATGTTTTTAGTTATGAAGTTTGTATGTAATTAGGATTAGGATTAAGAGATAATCCTATATCCTGGTTAGGGGCCAACTGGGGCCAAAATTAGACTTGGTTTGGGCTAAATTGAAAATCTGTAAGAGAGTGAACCGCTTATAAAAAGTTGTAAGAGGGGTATTTGCCCTTCCCTTTCAAGAGATTTGCTAGTGGAAGGTGGGAGTCTCATCGAAGAGGGCCTCGCAAGTGGATGTAGGTCATTTGACCGAACCACTTTAAAATCGGCGTGATCTCTGGTTTGTATTTCATTTTTGTTATTTACATTACTGAAAACCTTCTTACGTGCTTTATTTCCTCATTATCTTTGCTGCACAACTTTACGAATACTCTTTCAAGTTAAGCACTTCCGAGTTCGATTTTTATCGTACGAAAGATTTGTCAAAACTGACATTTTAATCTGCTGCACTAATTCACCCCCCCCTCTTAGTGTCGCTCCAATCCTAACAATTGGTATCAGAGCTAGGCTCACTCTCATATTTGGTTTGATACCCAAGAGAGATGGTTTACTCCGGCATACATGAGGGTCATTCCATCACACGTCCACCCATGTTTAATGGGTCGGATTACACTTATTGGAAGACTCGTATGAGGATCTTCCTCATTTCCATGGATTTCGAGCTTTGGACTATTGTTGAAAATGGATTTAAAAAATCTTCTCTTCCGATGAGCGAATGGAATGAATCGGAGAAGAAGGTTTTTGCTTTAAACGCAAAGGCTATGAATGCCTTGTTTTGTGCACTAGACAAAAATGAATTTAATCGTGTTTCAATTTGTGATTCGGCTTTTGATATTTGGAGAACTCTTGAGGTCACTCATGAAGGCACTAGCCGAGTAAAAGAGTCCAAAATCAACATCCTTGTGCACTCTTACGAACTTTTCCGAATGAAACCTAGTGAGTCCATCGGAGACATGTACACCCGGTTTACGGATGTCATCAATGGACTCAAAGCTCTTGGTAAAGATTTTACTAACTTTGAACTAGTAACTAAAATCTTAAGATCCCTCCCTAAAAGTTGGGATCCAAAAGTTACGACCATTCAAGAGGTCAAAGACCTTAAAACATTCCCTCTTGAAGAACTTATTGTGTCTCTAATGACCTACGAAATGACATGTCAAGCTCATGACGAGCTCGATAACCCCCTTCCAAAGAACAGGAAGGACATAGCACTCACATCACAAGAAGATCACTTGAAAGGAACATCAAGTGATGAGGATAGTGACAATGACATTACACTTTTGACTCAAAAATTTAAAAAATATTTAAGAAAGAACAAATTTAAAAATAATATAAAAAATAAATCTGAACACAAGAATGACCAAGTGATTTGCTATGAGTGCAAAAAACTGGGACACTACAAGAACGATTGTCCTCAAGCCAAAAAAGAACATCAAAGAAGAAGGCGCTCAAGGCAACGTGGGATGATTCAAGCGCGTCCGAAGAAGGGGAGTCCAACACCGAGCAAGTTGCTCATTACGCCGTAATGGCCATCGGAGAAGAGGTAACGGATTTAATTGATGCAGATTTACCTTATCATGAATTATTAAATGCCTTCCATGAGTTATTTGATGAATGTAGGACAATTAGTAGAAAATACAAATTGCTAAAAAAGGAGCATGATAGTCTCACTTATAATGTCGATAAATTAAAGACTGAATATCATGATAGTTTAGCTCCATATATAAAATGCCATGATTTAGAAACTCTCCAAAAGGAGAACTTGCTACTTAAGGACACCTTGAAGAAATTCGAGGTTGGTAGCAAGTCTTTGAACATGATCCTTACAAATAAGGGTCACGTTCCTAAAAGAAGTGGAATCGGATTTGTGAGAAGTCCTTTTCAAAATCCAACCACCTTCATTAAAGGCCCTATCTTACATGTTCGACACCAAAGCAATTGCAACTTTTGTTGCAAATATGGACATAAAACTTATAAATGTTCATTCAAGAAAATTAGTCTGAACAAACTAATTTGGGTTCCTAAAGGAACCATGATCAAATCTATGCAATATGATGAACAAGTTAAATCAGTTTTTAAGGCACCTAAAAGAAAATGGGTACCTAAAAATAATCCCTTCATGTAGAAACATACATCATCACAAGCTAGGAGCAAGAGATGGTATCTAGATAGTGAATGCTCAAGACATATGACTGGAGATCTATCTCATTTCTCTATGCTCACTAGCAAAGAAGAAGGGTACGTCACCTTCGGAGACAACAACTAAGGCAAAATCATTGCCAAGGGAACCATAGGTAATAAATTAAAATTTTCTATTGATGATGTCTTACTAGTTGATGGATTGAAACATAATCTCTTGAGTGTTAGTCAATTATGCGATAAAGGTTATATCGTTAGATTTGAATCAAATGTGTGTATTATTGAAAAACCAAACCATAACATAACTATGATTGCATTAAAACAAAATAATGTCTACACCATCAACCTTGATGAACCAAGTAATGAAATGTGCTTCTCCGCTTTAAATGATGATGCTTGGTTTTGGCATAGGAGACTAGGCCATGCAAGCATGAAACTAATATCTAAGATCTCATCTAGAGAATTAGTGTGAGAAATTCAAAATATAAAGTTTATTAAGGATAAAGTATGCGATGCATGTCAACTAGGTAAACAAATAAAAACTAGTTTCAAACCAAAAACTCAAATTAGCACTACTAGACCATTACAATTGATTCATTTGGACTTATTTGGACCAATTGACACGACAAGTCTAGGAGAAAGCAAATATGCGTTTGTAATTGTGGATGACTATACTAGATACACTTGGACCTATTTCTTAGCTCACAAAAGTGATTGTTTCAAGTGTTTCTCTAAATTTTATAAACTCACTCAAAACAAAAAAGGTTTCATGATTTCATCAATTCGGAGTGATCACGGTGGCGAATTTCAAAACCGTGACTTTCAAATTTTTTGTGAAGTTAATAGATACAATCACAACTTCTCCACTCCGAGGAATCCCCAACAAAATGGAGTAGTTGAAAGAAAAAATAGAAACCTATAAGAAATGGCAAGAACGATGTTAAATGAACATAGTTTACCTAAGTATTTTTGGGCCAAAGCCGTAAATACGACTTGCTACATCATGAATAGAGTCCTAATAAGACCATCCCTATCAAAAACTCCCTATGAATTATGGAATACCAAAAAACCAAATATTTCCTATTTTAAAGTTTTCAGTTGTAAATGCTTTATTTTGAATGAAAGGGATGCCTTAGGAAAATTTGATGCTAAATTCGATGAATGCATCTTTCTTGGTTACTCTTCCGTTTCTAAGGCTTTTCGGGTTTTTAACAAAAGAACCTTAGTAATAGAAGAGTCTATTAATGTAGTTTTTAATGAAATTTCTAATTTAAAGAAAAATGATTTTGATGATGATCTTGGTTTTGATAATTTGAATTTAAATGAACCCCCTCCTCAAAATAGCAACTTGGATGCACCTTCTTCCGAAATTTCCTTACCCAAGGAATGGAAGTATATAGATGCTCATCCAAAGGAGCTAATTATAGGATATACATCAAAAGGGGTTCAAACTCGTTCCTCTTTCAAGAATTTTTGTGCTAACAACGCCTTCCTCTCTCAAATCGAACCTAAATGCATTGACGATGCCTTAAAAGATAATTTATAGGTTCTTGCAATGCAAGAGGAATTAAATCAATTTGAGAGGAATAAGGTATGGAAGCTTGTTCCTAGACCAAGTGACCGTTTACTCATTGGTACTAAATAAGTCTTTAGAAACAAGCAAGATGAAAATAGTATCGTGGTTAGAAACAAGGCTAGATTAGTGGCCAAAGGTTTCAACCAAGAAGAATATATCGATTACGAAGAAACTTTCGCTCCCGTGGCTCGATTAGAAGCCATAAGGATGCTCCTTGCCTATGCTAGTAGTAATAATTTTAAACTGTTTCAAATGGATGTCAAAAGTGCTTTCTTGAATGGTTTTATTTCCGAAGAAGTGTATGTCGAACAACCTCTCGGATTTGAAAATTCTCTTCTTCCTAATCATGTATTCAAATTGACTAAGGCTCTCTATGGCTTGAAACAAGCTCCTAGAGCTTGGTAGGAAAGGCTTAGTTCCTTTCTTATTTTAAATAATTTTACCAAAGGCAAGGTTGATATTACATTGTTTATCAAATATTTTGAAAATAATTTTCTTATTGTGCAAATTTATGTTGACAATATTATTTTTGGCTCTTCAGATGAATCACTAAGTGAATCATTTGCCAAATATATGAGTCATGAATTTGAAATGAGTTTAATGGGTGAATTAACTTTCTTTTTGGGATTACAAATCAAACAACTTAGTGATGGTATATTTCTTAACCAATCTAAATATACATTAGAATTGTTAAAATGATTTAACATAGATAATTCAAAAGCAACAAACACCTCTATGAGTACTTCGACTAAGTTAGATATGGATGAAAATGGTAAAAATTTCGATCAAAAAACATATAGGGAAATGATAGGTAGTCTACTCTACCTCACCGCGACTAGACCGGATATTATATTTAGTGTAGGACTTTGCGCTAGGTTTCAATCTAATCCTAAATTATCTCATCTTAAGAGTGTTAAATGAATATTTAGGTATCTTAAAGGAACTCCAAATTTAGGATTATGGTATCCAAAATCTGAAAAATTTGATTTAATAGCTTATGCAGATGCCGATTTTGGCGAATGCAGGATAGATAGAAAAAGTACATCTGGTACATGCCAATTTTTAGGACATGCACTTGTTTCTTGGACTTCCAAGAAACAAAATTCAGTTGCACTATCTACGGCGGAAGCCGAATACATTGCTGCAAGTGCATGCTGTGCACAAGTTGTTTGGATTAAAAATATATTAGAAGACTATGGAATTCACTTAAAAAACATTATCATAAAATGTGATAATACTAGTGCCATATGTCTTACTAAAAATTCAATTCAACACTCTAGAACTAAGCACATAGACGTTAGGCATCATTTCATACGCGATCATGTCCTTAATAATAATGTTGTTCTAGAATTCATTGACACAAAGCATCAATTAGCAGATATATTTACAAAAGCTTTGAATGAAGACCAATTTGAATCCATTAGAAGGGAATTAGGTATGTTAAATTGTCCCTAAGAATAAACTTGTTTGAATGGATTTTTCGTAAAGTTTTTCATCCGCTCTCTCCATTCCTCGGTGAATTTGATCCTTCTCTTTCGATTATAAATGACACATTAAATTACCTTATCCTATCTTGAGTCAAACCCTATTCCCATCTGATCAAGATTAATGATTTTATGATATTTTATTAATCTCAAAATTAATTTTGATGGCTTGATTATGAGTTTCAAGTTGACGATTTGAATTTGAATGAGTTTGTATTCGAATTATGATCTTGACTTATTGGAGTTACTACTTGAAAATTTTTTTTTATCACAATCTCTTCTTTGTACACCTACAATTATTGTTATTTATATAAAGAAGCGATTTGATAAATGCTGAATTTTCCTTTAAGAAGAACTCTGCGTAAATATTTTAGCATACTTAATTTTGAATGATGAATTTTTGTATGATCAATGATGAATTCCAGATGTTATAATCACAAATTATGTGCTTCTAGTCTCATTCCCTTTTTGTTGATGACAAAGGGGGAGAAATGATGACTAAGTGATGACTTATACCATTTCGATAGCATGATTTATATGAATTACAAGAGCTTGTATAATACAAATATCTCATATGCCTTGCAAAATCTTTGAGAATTTCGCAAGATTGATTAATCATATTGAAAGCATGCCTTACATTTATATCATGAAATTCATGTTGAAAATCTTTATCTCCTGTCATAGTGAAAATTGTCCCTTATCACTTGACTTGAAAATGATTTTCATCGAAGTTTCGTATTTACTATTGCTTAATGAGAATAACGATAAGTTCTACGGTTAGAACTTATCGGTTTATACTTGAATTCAATGGGATGGAATTCAAGTGTTTTTATCTTCTCATAATATGGCATATAGATAGAGGGAGTTATGTTTAACTTCGTCATCAATTGATTATCATAATAAAAAAGGGGGAGATTGTTGAATCTCGGATTTTGATGATAAAATCAATTGATGGGTTAATTGATCTAATCCATATTATTGAGTTAATTGTGCAGGATTAACTACGATAACCAGAAAACATAAAGCAAGAATACCAGCGTCATGTTCGATAGACGTTTAAGAGACCGAAGAATCGTCGGAGATGCTACCGGAACCAACCGAGAAGAAATCGGGAACCTATCGGAATTTTCGGAAGTTCGCCGAAGAGATCGTCGGAGGTTCGTAGAGATCACCGAGAAGGCTCGGCTACTCGTTAAAGTCATCACAAGATCGGGAGCTTGATGGGAGTCCGTCGGAAGAAGTTCGTCGGAAAGCTCGCCGGAATAAGACTCGACGTTCGCGGTTGAAAACTTGCTTAGGATGTTTTTAGTTATGTAGTTCGCATGTAATTAGGATTAGGATTAAGAGATAATCCTATATCCTGGTTAGGGGCCAACTGGGGCCAAAATTAGACTTGGTTTGGGCTAAATTTAAAGCCTAAACAGTGAACCGAAGGGTCTGGCGGTGACATCGCCAGACTAGGTGGTTGCACCGCTCAGCACCCGAGAGCCATTGACAAGTGGTGGCACTGACAGGCGGTGGCACCGCCACTAACAGGCGGTGGCACCGCCAGCATCGGAAACCAAAGAGAATTCAAATTTTGGAGCCCAAATTTGAATCCTCTTGAGGCCTATAAATACCCCTCAAATCTCAGCTAAGATAACAACTTTTTGAGAAGCAATTGATTGACAGAAAGGTCTTAGAAAAGTCTTAGCAAGTCTTATTTTCAATTTGCTAGTGTTCACCTCCTTCTTTCTTGCTGAAAATCTGTAAGAGAGTGAACCGCTCCCCTTTCAAAAGATTTGCTAGTGGAAGGTGGGAGCCTCATCGAAGAGGGCCTCATATGTGGATGTAGGTCATTTGACCGAACCAATTTATCAATAAGGATTTATATGTAAATTGGAGGACCTATATGTAAACATAGAAATTTTAAGGACTAAACTGTAAGTTGCAAAAAGAAAAAAATAAAGAAAACCGAAAATTTCGGTTTTATCCCACCGCCTCCAAACAGAGAGAGGAGCGATGGGGCTGGGGAGAAGAAGAAGAGAAGTAGAGGGAGAAGAGAAGAAGAGGGAAAAGAAGAGGAGGAAGAAGAAGGAGAAAAGAAGAAAAGAAGAAGAAGAAGAAGAAGAGAGGGAAGATGGAGAGGAGAGAGAGAGAGGCAGCAGCTGCAGCACCTCTGATTCCCGCAGGTGGAAACAGAGGAGAGGATGTGTGGGGCGTTGGGGAGGAGAAGGGAAGAAGAAGAAGAAGAAGAAGAGAGGAGGATAGCTGTGGCAAGGCTGCAGCGAGGAGGGCTGTGGCGTTGGGGAGGAAAAGGGAAGAGGAGAAGAAGAGAAGGAGAAGAAGAGGGAAAAGAGAGGGAAGAGGGAGAGGAGCGAGAGGTGGCAGCAGCTAGGGCTGCAGCACCTCTGTTTCCTGCAGGTGGAAACATAGGAGAGGTGTGGGGCGTTCGAAGAGGAGAAGAAGAAGAAGAAGAGGAAGAGAAGAGGAAGAGGAAGCAGGAGAAGAGGTTGTGATACCTCTGTTTCCTTAGAGGAAACAGAGGAGAGGTGTGTGTGACGCCGGGGAGGAGGAGGGAAGAAGAAGAGGAGAAGAAGAAGAGAAGGGTAAGGAGGAGCTGCGGCTGCGGCGGTGGAAGCTGCAGCTGGAAGAGAAGGAGAGGAAGAGATGGTGAGGAAGAAGAGAAGAAGTAGAAGCGGGTGAAGAGGCGGCACCTCTGTTTCCTGCAGGAGGAAACAGAGGAAAGGAGGTGCTGTTCGTCGGGGAGAAGAAGGGGAGGAAGGAGAAGAAGAGAAGAAGAAGAAAGGAAGGAGAAGGAAGAGGAGAAGGGAAAGAAGTAGCTGCGGTTGCGGCTGTGGCAACTGCAGCTATAGCAGGGAAAGAGGAAGAGAAAGGAAGAAGGGAAGGAGAGGAAGAAGAGAAGGGAAAGAATGGGCTGCGGCTGCGGCGATGGCAGCTGCAGTCGGAAGAGAAGAAGGAGAGGAAGATGAGCAGGGGAGGAAGAAGAGGCTGTGGCCGTGGCTGAGGCTGCGACTGCAGCAGTGCAGCTGGGAAAGAAGAGAAGGAAAGGAAGAAGAAGGGAAAGGAAAAGGGAAGAAAAGAGGAAGAGGAGAAGGGGAGGCAGCGGCAGCTGCAGCGGGAAGAGAAGGAGAGGAAATAGAGCAGGGGAGGAAGAAGAGGCTGCGGCTGTGGTGGCTGCGGCCATAGCTGCGACTGCGACTGCGGCAGTTGCAGCTGGGAAAGAAAAGAAAGGAAAGGGGGAAAAAGTGGCTGCGGAAGGGATTGCGGCCGCAGCGGAAGGGATTGCGGCCGCAGCGGCAGCGACTGCGCATGCAGCAGTTATGTCTGCGAGAGAAGGGAGGAAGGAAGGTAGTGCGGTGGAAGGGGCTGCGATTGTGGCAGCGGCAGCGGCGGCGGCTGTGGCAGCTGCGTTTGGGAAAGAAAAAGAAGGAATGAGAGTAAGAGAGAGCAGGTGACTGTGCCTCGATGTTCGACACGTGGTGTAGTTGCGAAGAAAGAAAGAAAACGAGTGCACAAAACGAAACAGGGAGGGGATGGAGGAAAAGTAGAAAATGATTCGAGCGTACACCTTCTTCAAATCTTTGGACCAAAACCATCAAAAGGCAAGTTTCCCAATCGTTTCTCCTGTTATTGTTCTAATCTTTCCTATTGCAAGTTTTCCGATCGTTTCTCCTGTTATTGTTCTAATCTTTCCTATTGCAAGTGTCCTGATCTTTCCTTACTGCAATTTTATCTCTACATTTGATTTGAATATGAGGAACTTTGAATTGTTCTAGCCTTGCATTTGATATATCTCTTGTTTAGACATATCGATCCGAATCTGTGCAACGTTTGAGATTCTGACCTTTCTACCTTGTTATGATTATAACTTCATGTATTGACCTCTAGTTTGGACAAAAATTATTTGATCAGAATATAGACTCATAAACCTTTCTTTTGATAGCTTTCTTGAGTATATTGGGCCACGATTGATAGTTTGAATCATTTGTTCAATGTGCCTCTTCAATTCTGCCAGAAATCGAGCTTTGGTCGATTTCGTATATTCTGGTTTCATTCCTTTGGAAATTGATATCTTTTAGCTTTCTTATTCAATTGAGCTTTATATTACTGCTTTGAATTCTTGTATGCTCTTGTCCTACATGTATTTTGATACCTAAATCTGTTATGTAAACTTCATGTTTGTATCGTAATGTTTCATAAAGGTACATGTACATTTCGTTGTTCCGTATGTGCTTCCGATATGTCCCAATTTATTGTTTACAATACCCTTTTGTACTCTGGTGTTTGTGGGATTATTTGGACCTTTGCCAGAAATAGTAAAGGGTATGTGCTTAGAGCCTGCGATGCTCTAGATTATGTTTGGTGGTCATTCAGAAATGGATAGACCATATTATGTTTGGAATCCCACTTCACCTTCTATCTGTTTGATATGAAATTCAGAGCCGACCTAGCACTTGAGTAGGGTGAGAGGGCTCAAGTAGGAAAGGGCTACCCGTGGATGGAGTCGAGAACTCATCACGGCGTGGAGCCACCACTGAGTTAAACCTCACATGCACTATGCTAGGGTACGACGTCTGAGCTTGTATTTCGTATTCGTTCTTTGATATGCTTCGAAATGGTCCATATGGCATTGATATGTTCCGAAATGTTTCATTTGTCATTGATATGCTCCGAAACATTTCATACGCCTTTGATATGCTCCGAAATGTTTCATTTGTAATTGTTACGCTTCGAAATGTTCCATATGTCATTGATATGCTCCGGAACATTTCATACGCTATTGATATGCTCCAATTACTCTGTGCTCCATTTGCTATGAACTGATATATTCTGAAATATCCTATTTGCCATTAATATGCTTCGGATCATCTCGTACGCTATTGATATGCTCCAATTACTCTGTGCTCCATTTGCTATGGACTGATATATTCTGAAATGTCCTATTTGCCATTAATATGCTCCGGATCATCTCGTACGCTATTGATATGCTCCAATTACTCTGTGCTCCATTTGCTATGAACTGATATATTCTGAAATATCCTATTTGCCATTAATATGCTCCGGGTCATCTCGTACGCTATTGATATGCTCCGATTACTCTATGCTCCATTTGTTATGAATGAAATGACATTTGCGATTCTGTATCTAATGAGATGATATCCTTGAATCTCTTGGATTCTGTATTGCATTGTGATATCTTGTTTGTTTGAAAATGTCCCTTCTCGTGCTATATATGCTTTGTTACTTGCTGAGCTGTTTTTAGCTCACTCTGTTGTTATATAAATCTTTCAGGTCAGCTTGTCACTCTTTGAGATGTTTGAATTTGGCTGAGGCAGTGGAGAGCTATTTTGAATTATGGGCAAGTCTTGTTGGTTATTATGTTATTGTTGTATAAGCATATTTTGTATGTAATGAAATGTTGTCGATGATCCGAAATGGATATACCTTGTAAAAGTGTTAGAATATCTCTCTTCTTTGGAATTTTCGAATGTTAAGGCAAGTTTACGATGATATGAACTTGTGGTAAATGGTTGGAGTTATGATTGTATAAATTACATAGCTTGTGGATTTATAAATGTTGTTCATGTTTGTTAAGTTGGCTTGGATTGCCATAAATATGAATTATCGAGTGATGTGATATATGATTATAAACTGCACAGGTTTTATAGATGTGAATTTAATAGAATGTTTTTCAGTGTCCTCAAATGTGTGTTTGGATCCTGGATTGGTTTTGTGTTGAAAAACTTTTAATATCATGGATATTTTGAGGGGCGTGACACCCCACCCCCCCCCCCCCCTTTCTTAGTGCTCTTGATCCTAACAATTGGTATCAGAGCGAGGTTAACTCTCAATCGGATTAAAACCCAAGAGAGATGGCATACGTCGAAAATCAAGATGGTCACTCTATTACACGTCTACCCATGTTCAATGGGATGGATTACCTTTTGGAAGACCCGAATGAGGATCTTCCTTATTTTCATGGATTTTGAACTTTGGAATATTGTTGAAAATGGATTTTCAAAGTCTTCTCTTCCAATGATCGATTGGAATGAATTGGAGAAGAAGACTTTCGCTCTTAATATAAAGGCTATGAATACCTTATTTTGTGCATTTGATAAAAACGAGTTTAATCATGTTTTGATTTGTAAAACTGCATTTGATATTTGGCATAGACTCAAAGTGACTCACGAATGCACGAGTAGAGTGAAAGAGTCAAAAATTAATCTTTTAGTACATTTTTATGAACTTTTTCGAATGAAACCGAGCGAGACCATAGGCGACATGTACCCCCTTTTCACGAATGTCGTCAATGGTCTAAAAGGACTCGGTAAAAGTTTTTCAGATTTTGAACTCGTGAATAAGATTCTAAGATTCCTTCCAAAGAGTTAGGACCCTAAAGTCACTGCTATTAAAGAGGGTAAAGATTTAAATAACTTCCCTCTTGAAGAATTAATCGGGTCATTAATTATAATATCCCTCACTTTTAAAAATTTTTAATAAGGATTTATATGTAAATTGGAGGACCTATATGTAAATATAGAAATTTCAAGGACTAAACTGTTAAGTTGCAAAAAAAAAAAAAAATAAAGAAAATTGAAAATTTCGGTTTTATCCCACAGCCTCCCACGAAAGAAGAAGAAGAGGGAAAAGAAGAGATTAGGAAGAAGAGGGAGAAGAGAAGAAAAAAGAAGAAGAAGAAGAAGAAGAGAGGGAAGATGGAGAGGAGAGAGAGAGAGGCAGCAGCTGCAGCTAGGGCTGCAGCACCTCTGTTTCCCGCAGGTGGAAACAGAAGAGAGGATGTGTGGGGCATTGGGGAGGAAAAGGGAAGAAGAAGAAGAAGACGAAGAAGAAGAAGAAGAAGAAGAAGAAGAAGAAGAAGAAGAAGAAGAAGAGAGGAGGATAGCTGTGGCAAGGCTGCATCGAGGAGTTGTGTGGCGTTGGGGAGGAAAAAGGAAGAGGAGAAGGGGAGGCAGCTGCGGTAGTGGCAGCTGCAGCTGGAAGAGAAGGAGAGAAAACAGAGAAGGGGAGGAAGAAGAGGCTGCGGGTGTGGTGGCTGTGGCCGTGTCTGCGACTACCGCTGCGATAGCTGCGGCAGCGGTGGTGGCTGCAGCAGTTGCTTTTGGGAAAGAGAAAGAAAGAAAAAGAGAAAAAAAAGGGGGTCGTGGCCGTGATTGCGACTGCGGTGGTGGCGGCTGCGTCTGCGGCAGTTGTGTTTGGGAAAGAAAAAGTAGGAACGAGAGAAGGGAGAAAGGAAGTAGTACAGTGGAAGGGGCTGCGGTTGTGACAACAACTGCGGTCGTGGCTATGACTGTGGTAGTGGCAACGACGATGGCTGCGATAGCTGTGTTTGAAAAAGAAAACGAAGGAATGAGAGTAAGAGAGAGCAGGTGACTATGCCTCTATGTTCTGCATGAGCTGTAGTTGTGGAGGAAAAAGAAAAGACATGTAGAAAACGAAACAGAGAGAGGACACGGAGGAAAAGTAGAAGGATTTGGGCTGGCACCTTCTTTGGATCTTCGGATCGAAATCTTTGAAAGGCAAGTTTCCTGATCATTTATCCTGTAATTGCTCTAATCTTTATTATTGCAAGTTTCCCGCTTGTTTCTCCTGTAATTGTTCTAAATTTTCTTATTGCAAGTATTATGATCTTCCTCGTGCAAGTATTCTAATCCTTTCTATTGCAAGTGTTTTGATCCATTCTATTGCAAATATTTCGATCCTTTCTATTGCAAGTTTCCCGATCATTTATCCTGTAATTGCTCTAATCTTTCTTATTGCAAGTTTCCCGCTTGTTTCTCCTGTAATTGTTCTAAATTTTCTTATTGCAAGTATTATGATCTTCCTTGTGCAAGTATTCTAATCCTTTCTATTGCAAGTGTTTCGATCCTCTCTATTGCAAATGTTTCGATCTTTTCTATTGCAAGTTTCCCGATCGTTTCTCCTGTTATTGTTCTAATCTTTCCTATTGCAAGTGTCTTGATCTTTCCTTACTGTAATTTTATCTCTATGTTTGCTTTGAATATGAGGAACTTTGAATTGTTCTAGCCTTTCATTTGATATATCTCCTGCTTAGACGTAACGATTCGAATCTGTGCAACTTCTGAGATTCTGACCTTTTGATACCGAGCTGCCTATAAGTCTTTGTTGGAAACTCTGATTTGTTCAAAACTGATTTCATTGGAAACTAGACTCATAGATCTTTTTTTTATATATGGATTAAAAGATTTGGAATCCAAACACCTGCCTAGTTATCTGTTTAATCTGACCTTATGAATCCTGCCAAATAGAGATTTTGTTCTCCGACCCTTGTTTACCAAATTATTTGTAACTCTCTCCATTGGACAGTTCAATTCATATGAAGCCTGTCCTATCTAAAAGTATAATCCAATGATATATTTTTGAGTAAATTGGAGCACGATTGATAGTTTGAATCATTTGTTCAATGTGCCTCTTGTATTCTGCCAAAAATCGAGCTTTGGTTGATTTCTCATATTCTGGTTTTATTCCTTTGGAAATTTATATCCTTTAGCTTTCTTATTCAATTGAGCTTTATATTACTGCTTTGAATTCTTGTATGCTCTTGTCCTTAAAGTTATTTGCATTCTTGAAAACTATTGTGTAACGTTTATGCTATATCGTATTGACTCATATAGGCACATGTGTATCCCATTGTTCCGCATTTGCTTTCGATATGTGCCTATTCCATTTCCTTTCAAATCTGAATACCATTGTGAAAGATTATTACTTACTTTGTATTGACTTGTAAAGGCACATGTACGTTTTGTTGTTCCGCGTGTGCTTCTGATATGTGCTATTTATTGTTCATACTACCCTTTTGTACTCTAGTGTTTGTGGGATTTGTGAACCTTTGCCAGAAATGGTAAAGGGAGTTATGCATAGAGCATGCGATGCTCTGCCGGCCCCCTCTGACTTCACCTAGACGTGGGTGGATGGAGCTCCCAAACGTGGGAGACCTCCTAGACGTGGGAGACTTCTGTTTGGTGGTCATTCAGAAATGGATGAATCACATTCTGTCAGTGGTCCCACTACACCTTCTGTATGTTTGATATGATATTCAGAGCTTTGGTTATGTGTTTCTGTACATGCTTAGGATAAGAATGATATGAATGTAACGTCAAATACGATGTTTGAGCTTCTGTTTGGTATTTGTTATTGATATGTTCCGAAATGTTTCATTTGTTATTGATATACTCCGAAACATTTCATACCTCATTGATATGCTCCGAAATATTCCATCTGTTATTGTTACGCTTCGAAATGTTCCATGTCATTGATATGCTCCGGAACATTTCATACGCCATTGATATGCTCCGAAATATTCCATCTGTTATTGTTATGCTTTGAAATGTTCCATGTCATCGATATGCTCTGGAACATTTCATACGCCATTGATATGCTCTGAAATGCTTCATCTGCTATTGTCTCAAATTATTGTTCACAATACCCTTTTGTACTTTGGTGTTTGTAGGATTATTTGGACCTTTGCCAGAAATGGTAAAGGGTATGTGCTTAGAGCCAACGATGCTCTAGATTATGTTTGGTGGTCATTTAGAAATGGATGGACCATATTATGTTTGGAATCCCACTTCACCTTCTATATGTTTCTTCTGTTATTGTTACGCTTCAGTTCTATATGTTATTGATATGCTCCGGAACATTTCATACGCTATTGATATGCTTCAATTACTCTGTGCTCCATTTGCTATAAACTGATATGTTCTGAAATGTCCTATTTGTCATTGATATGCTCCGGAACATCTCGTACGCTATTGATATGCTCCAATTACTCTATGCTCCATCTGTTATGAACCAAATAGGTTTTGAATGACATGACATATATGATTTTGTATCTAATGAGATGGTATCTTTGAGAATTCTTGTATTCTGCCTTGCATTATGATATTTTACTTGTTTGAAATCATTCCTTTTGTTCTGAATATGCTTTGTTACTTGCTGAGCTGTTTTTAGCTCACTTCGTTGTTATATAAATCTTTCAGGTCAGCTTGTCACTCTTTGAGATGTTTGAATTGGGCTGAGGTAGTGGAAAGCTATTCAGAATTAAGGGCAAGTCTTGTTGGTTATTATGTTATTATTGTATAAGCATATTTTATATGTAATGAAATATTGTCGATGAATCGAAATGGATATACTACGTAAAAGTGTTAGAAGATCTCTCTTATTTTGAATTTCGGAATGTTAAGTCTAGTTTACGATGATATGAACTTGTGGTAAATGGTTGGAGTTTTGATTGTATAATTTATTTAGCTTGTGGATTTATAAATGTTGTTCATGTTTGTCAAGTTGGTTTGGGTTGCCATAAATGTGAATTATCGAGTGATGTGATATATGATTATAAACTGCATAGGTTTTATAGATGTGAATTTGATAGAATGTTTTTTAGTATCCTCAAATGTGTGTTTGGATCCTGGATGGATTTGTGTTGAAAATTTTAATATCATCGATATTATTTGAAGGGGCGTGACAGAGGTGGTATCAGAGCATGGTTTTAGGATTACTGAAATATTTGATATGTTGACATGCAAAATATATTGAGGTCTAATGAACTTTAGTGATCGGTGAAAATTTTCTTTGATGTATTTTAGGAATCTAGGATGACTAGGACATTTGGTCCTCCTATTTCATTTGTTTCTGATTAATTAAGGGGAATGAAAGGATTGATTAGGGATATTGAATCAGAGTGGCGCAGCAGAAGCATGATGAACCTAATTTCATTGGTGGTAGAAAAATGGATGATGCAAATGGAGAAGATATATGATGTACAAAATTGTTCTGATGATCAAAAGATTTCTTTTGCTACCTTATATTGGAAGTAGAGGCTGATTATTAATGGCAACAATGAAAAGAATTTTTGGAATTCTATGGCAAGAATGATAAGGACAAGTTTACCAATAAAAATATGATTGGAAATGAATTAGAAAGTAATAACAAAAGGGTCAAGACATTTGGATTTGAAATGGGAAGTCACCACAAAAGACTCAATCATGTGTGAATTACAAGTTAAATTATGAAACAAGTTTGTGTTTTCGGGTGACTGGAGTCTATTTTGCTTGTGGAAAGTTGGATCATAAAATAAAAGACTGCCCTTTGAATGGGAAGAAAGAGTCACTGCCTCTTAAATCATTAGCCCATGTCAGAGTATATGTTATCACTGAATATGATTCTAAAACTTCTGAATTAGTAGTCGAAGGTATTATGCATGTTTATGAAAGAATGTAAATATTTGTTTGACCATGGGTCCTATCTACGATTTGATTCGTAATATTTTGCTTATCACTTGGGTATGCAACCTAGACTATTGCACTATGTGCTATATGTAAATATGATCATTAGAGATTCTTTGATAACGAACTTGAATCTGGTCCTCTTGTTTGATTTTATTGGAGAACTTGAACTTTTTGCTGATTTAGTTCTCCTAAAGATTTGGAGTTTTGATATTATACTTGGTATGGATTGACTATCTTACTATCATACCAGTATGGATTGGTATATAACAAATAATCACTTTTTGTACATTTGATCAGTCGATCTTTTATTTTGAAAGTATTGGACATGATTTATCTCCTTGCCTAATGTATCCCAAGATGATTTGCCTGAATTACCTCCAAAACGTGATTTTGCTTTTGATTTAATCTTTGGGACAATCCCAATATCTAAGCCTCTCTATAGAATGACATCATTTGAGTAAGTGGAATTGGAAAAGCAACTATAAGGACTATTAAATGAGGATTTTATTTGGCTTAATATTTCATCATGGGGTGCTCCGGTATTAGTTAAAAAGATGGATGGAACATTGAGAATTTATATTGATTATAGACAGTTGAATCAGGTGATCATAAAAAACGAGTATTCTCTAAAGTAACAACTTGTTTGATTAACTGGAGGGTGCACAAGTATTTTCAAAAATTGATCGAAGGTCGGGTTACCATCTATTGAGGATCAAGGAGGAGAATATTTTGGTCACTCTTGGATAATTGTGTCATTATATTGTATTGATGAAATTAATTGAGAGCAGGAGGAGGAAATAAAGGTATCATAATCCTCATCTTTTCGTCGATTAAGCTATTATCAATTTAGAGGACTAAATTTTCTTTTAAGGAGGGGAGAGTGTAATATCCCTCACTTTTAAAAATTATTAATAAGGATTTATATGTAAATTGGAGGACCTATATGTAAATATAGAAATTTCAAGGACTAAACTGTTAAGTTACAAAAAGAAAAAAAAAATAAAGAAAACCGAAAATTTCGATTTTATCCCACCGCCTCCCACGCTCTCTCTGTTTCTTTTGAGAAAGAGAGAGAGGAGCGGTGGGGCGTGGGGAGAAGAAGAAGAGAAGTTGAGGGAGAAGAGAAGAAAAGAAGACGAAGAGGGAAAAGAAGAGATTAGGAAGAAGAGGGAGAAGAGAAGAAAAGAAGAAGAAGAAGAAGAAGAAGAAGAGAGGGAAGATGGAGAGGAGAGAGAGAGAGGCAGCAGCTGCAGCTAGGGCTACAACACCTCTGTTTCCCGCAGGTGGAAACAGAGGAGAGGATGTGTGGGGCGTTGGGGAGGAAGAAGAAGAAGAAGAAGAAGAAGAAGAAAAAGAAGAAGAGAGGAGGATAGCTGTGGCAAGGCTGCAGCGAGGAGGTGTGTGGCGTTGGGGAGGAAAAAGGAAGAGGAGAAGAAGAGAAGGAGAAGAAGAGGGAAAAGAGAGGGAAGAGGGAGAGGAGCGATAGGTGGCAGCAGCTAGGGCTGCAGCACCTCTGTTTCCTGCAGGTGGAAACAGAGGTGAGGTGTGGGGCGTTCGAAGAGGAAAAGAAGAAGACGAGGAAGAGAAGAGGAAGAGGAAGCAGGAGAAGAGGTTGTGATACCTCTGTTTCCTGCAGAGGAAACAGAGGAGAGGGTGTGTGTGACACTGGGGAGGAGGGAAGAAGAAGAGGAGAAGAAGAAGAGAAGGGAAAGGAGGAGCTGCGGCTGCGGCGGTGGAAGCTGCAGCTGGAAGAGAAGGAGAGGAAGAGATGGTGAGGAAGAAGAGAAGAAGTAGATGATAGAATGAGAGAATGAAGAATGAAATTATAAGGATAAAGCAAAAAGGCACACTTCAAGTAGTATCATGTGAAGTCTATTTATACATAGTGAAAGAGGATATTTCTTTAACTGAGCAAAGAGATTTCCTCATGCAGTTGAGGAAATCTCATCTGCTATGCAGTTGAGAATATCTCTCTTTTATCAGAGAAAATCTCTCTGTTATCATGCCCCCGCAAGATCGAGCTCCTATCAAGGATACCGATCTTGGATCGATGAAACAAAAATAGTTTGCGGGCTAGAGGCTTCGTGAGTGAGTCTGCAAGTTGATCAGCCGTATGGACATGAGAGACATGAAGTTGATGTCTGACAACTTGATCTCTCACGAAGTGAAAGTCGATGGCGATGTGTTTCATGAGCGAGTGGAATACTGGATTGACACATAAGTAGGTAGCTCCAACATTGTCACAATATATTGTGGGTGTATGAGTAAAGCTAACTTTGAGTTCCTTGAGGAGATTTGTGATCCAGTTGAGTTCAGCAGCAGTGGTAGCAATAGCACGATATTCAGCTTCAGTTGTAGACCGGGCCACTGTCTTTTGCTTCTTAGAACTCCAGCTGATTGGATTAGACCCAAGAAAGATGACATACCCTGACGTGGAGGTTCTATCATCAAAGTTTCCCGCCCAATCAGCATCAGCAAAGGCATGGAGATGAAGTTGAGTGGTTTTGCGGAGAAAGAGACCATGATTAAGGGTCCCTTTAAGATATCGCAAAATTCGTTTAACCGCAGACCAATGTATAGCAGAAGGTTGGTGCATGTATTGAGACAATTTATTGACTGCAAATGAGATATCTGGACGGGTGAGAGCCAAGTATTGTAAGGAGCCAAGTACTTGCCGGTATTGAGTTGAGTCCGTGGTAGGGCTGCCATCACATAATTTGAGTGATTCACCAGTAGAGAGAGGAGTAGTAACTACTTTCGCATCCTGCATATTTGTCTTTGATAATAAGTCTTGAATATACTTTCTTTGAGAGAGGAAGAGACCGGAGGATGTAAATGTTGCTTCCATTCCCAGAAAGTAGCTCAATGGTCCTAAGTCTTTGAGGGAGAATCGATCAGCCAATTGATTTAAAAATGTCTGAACCTCCAAGGGATCATTGCCTATAACAATAATATCATCTACATAAACTAGAAGATATATTGTATTGCCATGATGTTGTCGGAGGAATAAAGAGGTGTCAGACTTGGAGTTGATGAAGCCAATTGATATCAGAAACGATCCAAGTTCAGTATACCAAGCTCTGGGAGCTTGACGGAGACCATAAATGGCTTTTTGTAATTTGCAAACATGTCTCGGATACTGGTGATGAACAAAGCCAAGGGGTTGCTGCATAAAGACATCTTCAGTTAGAGTCCCCTGTAAAAAGGCATTGTTAACGTCCAGTTGTCGTAAGTTCCAACCTCTAGAGATGGCCAAACTTAGAATAAGCCGAATTGTTGTGGGTTTAACTATAGGACTAAAAGTCTCTGTAAAATCAACTCCAGGTCGTTGATGAAACCCTTTGGCTACTAATCATGCTTTATATCGAGCAACGGACCCGTCAGGGTTTCGCTTAATTCGGAATACCCATTTACACCCGATGATATTTTGTACAGGATGAGAGGGTACAAGAGTCTATGTGGAGTTATGTAGAAGAGCATCATATTCTTCACACATAGCTTGACGCCAATGTGACGATTTTTGTGCTTGAGTAATTGTGGTGGGTTCACTGGTCTCAAGAGAATAATTGGTGATAGTATGGAGGTCGAGAACCTGACGTGGTTTAAAGATACCACTTTTTGAGCATGTTGTCATTGGATGGCTAGGAACTGCAGGTTGTGTTATTGGTAAGAGTGGTGGAGAGGCATCGATAGGATGCAAGAGAGGTTGAGATACATCGATGGCACTAGGTAAAGAAAGTTGTTGTGTTTCTGAGGATACGACTTCAGTGGTAGGGGAGACTTGTGAAGAAGAAAGGGGAGAAGGAATGGGGGGAGTGGAGAGTTGTTGAACCGTGAGAACAAAAGAGTGTGGATCTTAAACAATAGGACTGGATGGTGTGGGAGGAGGTTCGTTTGAGGGGATCGAATGTATACTCCAGGAATGAATATTTGTCGGAGTGGTATGAATGGTAGGAGATTCATGGTTTTGAAATGGAAAGGCAGATTCAACAAAAACAACGTGCCGTGAAATAAAGACTTTTTGAGATTGTGGTTCGTAGCACCGAAAGGCATTATGTTCAAGAGAATATCCTATGAAGATGCAAGCTTTAGATCTTGGCGCTAACTTGTGTGGGGCATAGGGACGTAGCCACGGATAACATAAACAACCAAATATTCTGAGTTTTTGAATGTTTGGGGATTTGGAAAATAGTTTTTCAAATGGAGACTGGTATTGAAGAACTAGAGTGAGCAGACGATTAATAAGGTAGACAGCAGTTTGAAAGGCGACAGACCAAAAAGTTGGTGGCATGGAGGCTTGATGTAGAAGTGTGAGACCAGTTTCTACGATATGTTGATATTTACGTTCAGCAGAGCCAACTAGTTGAGGAGTGTGTAGGGGTGACTTAAGGTGTTGGATGCCACAAGTTGAGAGGTAGGATGTGAGGGCTTGAAATTCACCTCCACCATCAGAGTAGACTGTTTTAATTATAGACTGAAAGAAGTTTTCAACCAGCTTTTTAAAATTGGTAAAGACTTTTGAAACTTCTGATTTATGACGAAGAGGATATAGCCATGTGTATTTAGTAAAATAGTCGACAAAAATAACATAAAAGCTAAACTTGTCAAAAGAAGTGACAGGAGTAGGGCCCCAAACATCAGTATAAATAATTTCAAATGGTTTAGAACATGATATAGAGGAAACACTGAAAGGAAGTCTATGACTTTTATTATGAAGACAAGCATCACAATAAGTGACAACCCTATTATTTGTAAGAGTAGGAAGAGAATAACGAGAAAGTAATTTATTTTGGATAGGGAGAGAGGGATGACCGAGACGACGATGCCACACATCGATTGAAGCTGCAACGGAGGAGTAAACAGTAGGCTGTTTTATTTGTGGAAGTGACGGCCATTCATAAACATTGTCCTTACTCTGGCCTTGGACCAATGATGCCCCCGTGCTCAAATCCTTAACAAGAAAAGAGTTAGGAAAGAATTCAATGGAGGTATTATTTTGTTTGCAAAATTGAGAAACGGAAATGAGATTTCGTTTAATGTAAGGTTCACATAAAACATCATCGAGTGTAAAGGTTGTGGTAGGTGAATTAAGCAGTGTAGAACCCGTATGAGTAATAGGAATTCCTTTACCGTCACCGATGATGATGTTCTCAGTGCCACCATAGTTGTTGTGGATGGACAAGTTCTGGAGATCTGAGGTGATGTGGTGGGATGCGCCAGAGTCCACAATCCAATTATGATCACTGGTCGTTGGAGTAGTCGTGAGATTTGCTTGAGGCCAATGTGATTGAGTAGGAAGTCTGGGTCGAGATCGACAAACCTTTGTAGAGTGACCGACTTTATCACATAGTTGGCAAAAAATTCTTTGTTGGTTTGTGTAGTGAGGGCGCCAAGACTGCGGATGATTGAAGAAGCCACCTTGGTTGTTGTGATTGGAATGTTGAGGATGAGGAGGAGGAATAGTTGGTTTGGAGCTCATAGGTTCAGAAGATGTCTTAGTCAAACCTTTGTTGACAATCTTGTTATACGAATTGCCCCTCCTTTTTTGAGTGACTTGAGCTATGATGGATGGTCCTAGCGGTTTGTCCTCGCGCTTGAGATATATCTCAAAGTCAATCAGCTTGTCGAAAAGTTCTTCGAATGTGATTGGTGAATCACGCGCCCGTATTGCTGCTGCCAATTCCTTGTACTCGTCTCCGAGGCCATTGAGGATATGAACAGTAACTTCTTCATCACTGAGGGAATGACCTACCAAGGGCAAGTTATCGATGATAACCTTTATGTTATGTAGATAATCAGTAATATTACTTCCCTCTTGTTTTATCTTCATGAGGCTGGATAGAAGACTAAGCATGCGAGTGCGAGAATGATTGGCCAAGGTGGTTTGCAACTTGCACCAAGCTTCGGCAGCAGTGTCACATGAAGAAATGAGTGGGGCAAGGGATCCAGCGACCGAGGCTTGAATTGCTTGAAGGATGAGGCGATCCTGGCGTAACCATAGTTTGTGATCCGGATTTGGTACTGGATCGGATGCACCTGGGATGTTGAGCATCGCCGGTGGATAACGAAGAGAGCCATCGACATAGCCTAGAAGATCATAGCCAAATAGTATATTAGAGAATTGAGCACGCCATGAAGCGTAGTTACCACCGTTGGATAATTTGAAGGGGATGAGGGTTGCTGCATTTATGGAGATAAGGTTTGTATGTGGGAAGATACTATGGTTCCCTGCGGGAACAGTAATGGGAGCATCAGAGGTAGATGATGATGACATATGGAAGATATGATCAGGGAGAAAGAAGTGTTGGTATAGATCAATGTCACCTGAGGTGGTGGCAAATAAGATCTGTGAAAGAATAAGGTCTTCGTTGAAGGAAAAGACCTATGCAAGATGGTGTAAAGCTGTAGATTTCTATGCAGCAGTTCTATAGGAGGGACTCTGGGCAGTGATGCAACTAGTGGCGTGATCAGCTTTGTGCAAGACAACTGCAGATCTGTGTGCAATAGATCAGTAGTGAGGAATCTTGGCAACGAGGCAGCAGCGTGGAAAGTTACCGAAGGCTGCTTGTCTTTGCGAAGGCAGAGCAGGATGCTGGCTGCTGGGAGGCCTGCACCCAGAAGGTCCTCTCGGAAGCAGTGAGGATAATGTTGCCGGAGTCGAGGACAGCGGTGGCGGAGGCATTGGAGGGAGAAGGCCAGGAGCTGGTCGATGGACTAGCGCGCGGAAGCAGAGCAGATCTGGCAGATCTGGAGCAGAGGGTCAGTGACGGGGTGCTGGCGAAGATGAAAGGTGGGAAGATGATGATGCAGCAGCAGCTTCCATGGCCTGACGTGAAGCTGATGGGTGAGGTTGAAAGACTCAAAGAGGAAAACGCCGCTCTGATACCATGATAGAATGAGAGAATGAAGAATGAAATTATAAGGATAAAGCAAAAAGGCACACTTCAAGTAGTATCATGTGAAGTCTATTTATACATAGTGAAAGTGGATATTTCTTTAACTGAGCAGAGAGATTTCCTCATGCAGTTGAGGAAATCTCATCTGCTATGCAGTTGAGAATATCTCTCTTTTATCAGAGAAAATCTCTCTGTTATCAGTAGAAGCGGGTGAAGAGGCGGCACCTCTGTTTCCTGCAGGAGGAAACAGAGGAAAGGAGGTGCTGTTCGTCGGGGAGAAGAAGGGGAGGAAGGAGAAGAAGAGAAGAAGAAAAAAGGAAGGAGAAGGAAGAGGAGAAGGGAAAGAAGTAGCTGCGGCTGTGGCAGCTGCAGGCAGCTGTGGCAGGGAAAGAGGAAGAGGAAGGAAGAAGGGAAGGAGAGGAAGAAGAGAAGGGGCTGCAGCTGCTGCGATGGCAGCTGCAGTTGGAAGAGAAGAAGGAGAGGAAGATGAGTGGGGGAGGAAGAAGAGGCTGTGGCCGTGGCAGCTACGGCAGTGGCAGCTGCAACTGGAAAAGAAGGAGAGAAAATAGAGAAGGGGAGGAAGAAGAGGCTGCGGGTGTGGTGGCTGCAGCCGTGTCTGCGACTGCGGCTGCGGTAGCTACGGCAGTGGTGGTGGCTACAACAGCTGCTTTTGGAAAGAGAAAGAAAGAAAAAGAGAAAAAAAAGGGGGCCGTGGCCGTGATTGCGGCTGCGGTGGTGGCGGCTACGTCTACGGCAGTTGTGTTTGGGAAAGAAAAAGTAGGAACGAGAGAAGGGAGGAAGGAAGTAGTACAGTGGAAGCGGTTGCGGTTGTGACAGCAGCTGCGGTCGTGGCTACGACTGTGGTAGTGGCAACGACGATGGCTGCGACAGCTGTGTTTGAAAAAGAAAACGAAGGAATGAGAGTAACAGAGAGCAGGTGACTATGCCTCTATGTTCTGCATGAGCTGTAGTTGTGGAGGAAAAAGAAAAGACACGTAGAAAATGAAACAGAGAGAGGACACGGAGGAAAAGTAGAAGGATTTGGGCTGGCACCTTCTTTGGATCTTCGGATCGAAATCTTTGAAAGGTAAGTTTCCCGATCATTTATCCTGTAATTACTCTAATCTTTCTTATTGCAAGTTTCCCGCTTGTTTCTCCTGTAATTATTCTAAATTTTCTTATTGCAAGTATTATGATCTTCCTTGTGCAAGTATTCTAATCTTTTCTATTGCAAGTGTTTCGATCCTTTCTATTTCAAATGTTTCGATCCTTTCTATTGCAAGTTTCTCGATCATTTATCCTGTAATTGCTCTAATCTTTCTTATTGCAAGTTTCCCGCTTGTTTTTCCTGTACTTGTTCTAAATTTTCTTATTACAAGTATTATGATCTTTCTTGTGCATGTATTCTAATCCTTTCTATTACAAGTGTTTCGATCCTTTCTATTGCAAATGTTTCGATCATTTTTATTGCAAGTTTCCCGATCGTTTCTCTTGTTATTGTTATAATCTTTCCTATTGCAAGTGTCTTGATCTTTCCTTACTGTAATTTTATCTCTACATTTGCTTTGAATATGAGGAACTTTGAATTATTCTAGCCTTGCATTTGATATATCTCCTGCTTAGACGTAACGATTCGAATCTGTGCAACTTCTGAGATTATGACATTTTCATACTGAGCTGCCTATAAGTCTTTGTTGGAAACTCTGATTTGTTCAAAACTGATTTCATTGGAAACTAGACTCGTAGATCTTTCTTTTGATATATGGATTAAAAGATTTGGAATTCAAACACCTGCCCAATTATCTATTGAATCTGACCTTATGAATCCTGCCAAACAGAGATTTTATTCTCCGACCCTTGTTTACCAAATTATTTGTAACTCTCTCCATTGGACAATTCAATTCATATGAAGCCTGTCCTATCTAAAAGTATAATCCAATGATATATTTTTGAGTAAATTGGAGCACGATTGATAGTTTGAATCATTTGTTCAATGTGCCTCTTGTATTCTACCAAAAATCGAGCTTTGGTCGATTTCTCATATTCTAGTTTTATTCCTTTGAAAATTGATATCCTTTTGCTTTCTTATTTAATTGAGCTTTATATTACTGCTTTGAATTCTTGTATGCTCTTGTCCTTAAAGTTATTTGCATTCTTGAAAACTATTGTGTAACGTTTATGCTATATCGTATTGACTCATATAGGCACATGTGTATCCCATTGTTCCGCATTTGCTTTCGACATGTGCCTAATCCATTTCCTTTCAAATCTGAATACCATTGTGAAAGATTATTACTTACTTCGTATTGACTCGTAAAGGCACATGTACGTTTTGTTGTTCCGCGTGTGCTGCTGATATATGTTATTTATTGTTCATACTGCCCTTTTGTACTCTGGTGTTTGTGGGATTTGTGAACCTTTGCCAGAAATGGTAAAGGGAGTTATGCATAGAGCCTACGATGTTCTGCCGGCCCCCTCTGACTTCACCTAGACGTGGGTGGATGGAGCTCCCAGACGTGGGAGACTTCTGTTTGGTGGTCATTCAGAAATGGATGAATCACATTCTGTCAGTGGTCCCACTACACCTTCTGTATGTTTGATATGATATCCATAGCTTTGGTTATGTGTTTCTGTACATGCTTTGGATAAGAATGATATGAATGCAACGTCAAATACGACGTTTGAGCTTCTGTTTGGTATTTGTTATTGATATGTTCAGAAATGTTTCATTTGTTATTGATATACTCCGAAACATTTCATACCTCATTGATATGCTCCGAAATATTCCATCTGTTATTGTTACGCTTCGAAATATTCCATGTCATTGATATGCTCCGGAACATTTCATACGCCATTGATATGCTCCGAAATATTCCATCTGTTATTGTTATGCTTCGAAATGTTCCATGTCATTGATATGCTCCGGAACATTTCATACGCCATTGATATGCTCTGAAATGCTTCATCTGCTATTGTCTCAAATTATTGTTCACAATACCCTTTTGTACTCTGGTGTTTGTGGGATTATTTGGACCTTTGCTAGAAATGGTAAAAGGTATGTGCTTAGAGCCTGCGATGCTCTAGATTATGTTTGGTGGTCATTCAGAAATGGATGGACCATGTTATGTTTGGAATCCCACTTCACCTTCTATCTGTTTCTTCTGTTATTGTTACGCTTCGAAATGTTCCATATGTTATTGATATGCTCCGGAATATTTCATACGCTATTGATATGCTTCAATTACTCTGTGCTCCATTTGCTATGAACTGATATGTTCTGAAATATCCTATCTGCCATTGATATGCTCCGGAACATCTCGTACGCTATTGATATGCTCCAATTACTCTATGCTCCATCTGTTATGAACCAAATAGGTTTTGAATGACATGACACATATGATTTTGTATCTAATGAGATGGTATCTTTGAGAATTCTTGTATTCTGCCTTGCATTATGATATTTTACTTGTTTTAAACCGTTCCTTTTGTTCTGAATATGCTTTATTACTTGCTGAGCTGTTTTTAGCTCACTACGTTGTTATATAAATCTTTCAGGTCAGCTTGTCACTCTTTGAGATGTTTGAATTGGTCTGAGGTAGTGGAAAGCTATTCAGAATTAAGGGCATATTTTGTTGGTTATTATGTTATTGTTGTATAAGCATATTTTGTATGTAATGAAATGTTGTCGATGAATCAAAATGGATATACTATGTAAAAGTGTTAGAAGATCTCTCTTATTTAGAATTTCAGAATGTTAAGTCTAGTTTACGATGATATGAACTTGTGGTAAATGGTTGGAGTTTTGATTGTATAATTTATTTAGCTTGTGGATTTATAAATATTGTTCATGTTTGTCAAGTTGGTTTGGGTTGCCATAAATGTGAATTATCGAGTGATGTGATATATGATTATAAACTGCACATGTTTTATAGATGTGAATTTGATAGAATATTTTTCAGTATCCTCAAATGAGTGTTTGGATCCTAGATGGATTTGTGTTGAAAATTTTAATATCATCGATATTATTTGAGGGGCGTGACATTAATGACCTACGAAATGACTTGTAAAGCTCATGAAGAGCAAGAAGACATCCTTCCAAAGAACAGGAAGGATATGTCACTTAGAATTTTAGAAGACTACTTGAGTGAAAACTCAAGTGATGAGGACTATAACGATGACTTTGCACTTCTAACAAGGAAATTTAAAAAATTTATTATAAGAAATAAGTTTAAAATTGACACAAAAAATAAATTTGAACTCAAGAATGACCAAGTTATTTGCTACGAATGCAAGAAGCTGGGACACTACAAAAGTGATTGTCCCAAGCCAAGAAGAGAACACCAAAGAAGATGACGCTCAAAGCAATGTGGGATGACTCAAGCACATCCGAAGAAGAGTTCAACACCGAGCAAGTTGCTCACTACACCGTAATGGCCATCGGAGAGGAGGTAACGAATTTAATTGATACAGATTTATCATTTGATAAATTATTAAATGCTTTTCATGACTTATTTGATGAATGCAAAATAATTAGTAGAAAATATAAATTATAAAAAAATGAGCATGATAGTTTTATTAGTAATTTTGATAAATGAAAAACTTAATATCATAATAGTCTTCGATACTCTTTAATGGCTCACCTATTGGGTTTTTTGGGAGCACGAATGGCATCCGACAAGGTGATCCACTCTCTCCATATCTATTTACTATTGCGATGGAAGGACTTAGCTGTATGTTGGAATACGCAGTCTCGAATGGTAGCATTAAGGTACCCAATGCTAGTTCTATTCATATATCACACATAACTTTTGCAGATGATTTACTTATCTTTCTCCAAAATGATCCAACTTCAGTAAGGAACCTGGCATCTCTTCTAAACGACTTTGGTATTGTTTCTGGCCTTCGGTTAAATCATGCGAAAAGTAAAGTATATATAGGTCCTTGCATTAAGGAAAATGACCTTATTGCACACACTCTAGGTGTTAGTGAGGGAAGCCTACCAGTTCCTTATCTGGGTCTCCCACTCATATCGACTGGCATTCACAAAACCCACTGTCAGCCTATCCTGCAAAAAATAAAGAGTAGAATTTCTTCCCAGAAAAATAGGCTTCTATGAAAAGCAGGACGACTTGAACTCATCCGTTCGGTGATGTACTCTTATTCCTTATATTAGTCTAATGCATTTTTTCTGCCTTCTAGACTTCTCCAAGATATTGAACGGTTATTAATGAATTTCTTCTGGAATGGTACAAGTGATAAGGCAATGCATATGATAAATTGGGACAGCATTTGCAAACCGAAAGATGAAGGGGGCCTAAACCTAAGAAATATTAAAGATTGGAATAAAGCATGTCTGGTAAATCAATTGTGAGATCTTTTGCAAAACAAATGTTCCTTATGATCACTTTGGGTTTTTGCTAGGTATCTTTCAAAAGAATCAATTTGGGAAATATCTACAAGAACATACCACTCTGCAGCTTGGAAAGGGATTTTAAAGGCAAGGAATTAGCTAATTAAACACATTTCTTATGCAATCTCTTTTGGAACTAATACTAATATGTGGTATGATCCTTGGGTAAATGGGAAGAGTATATTTCAATTATATGGTGACAGAATACGAAAAGACCCTAGGGCTCCCAAAGATTGGAAGGTTTCCGAGTTCATTGCTAATGGTACCTAGTGTCTCCCTAATCCTATTTCTCCCGAAATGTTATTACTTTGGCTGACTATCACAGCTATTCCAATTTGGAAAACTCTTCAGATATACTTATTTGGCCTCATGATAATGGTAAATTTAGTGTCACATCCGCATGGAATCAAATCAGGCAAAGAAATAAAAAGTGGATCCCAAGCAGATGGACATGGGATCAACCGGGATCACAGAGACATTCCCTATGTACATGGCAGGCCCTTCTCAATAAACTACATACAATAAACAATATGAAGAGAAGAGGTATCTACCATGTTAACCGATGCTCCCTTTGTATGCAACAAGAAGAAACTGTTGACCACCTCTATTTTGCTTGTGACTATACTAAATGGATATGGAAGGAGATTCTCTAGTGATTTGAACTCAATAGACTACCGTAACCAAACTTACATCAAGAACTAGGTGACCTCATGCAATATTTCTCAAGAAAAGGGCCTCTCACACAACTAGAAAAGGTTACTTTAAAATGCGCTATTTGGTGGATGTGGAAGGAGAGATGTAGCAGAATAATTGAATGTCAACACACAAATAATGCTCAGCTCTTGATAGAGATTATTAGAGAATCTAGATCCTGTATGGAGCACGATCTCAAATTGGAGCACATTACCCGAAGAGAAAAAGATATTTTTATCAAATTTAATTTTGCTATTAACTAAAGATCTTGGGAATTATGTTAAATACTATACCCATAGATAGTCTTGATATATCTGGACATGCATTTTACTTGTTGGCTACAGTTAGGAGTTATAGTCTACAACATGTATAGTCATAACTACCACATGTGCACTCAATGAGTTACCTTGGCTTTGTCTATGACTTGTATAGATAAAGCTATTTGTAGAAACTTTACAACAATCAATTTATTTTTACTTACCAAAAAAAAAATATAATAATAGTTTAGCTCCATGTATAAAATGTCATGATCTAGAAACTCTCCAAAAGGAGAACTTACTACTTAAGGACACTTTGAAGAAATTCGAGGTTGGTAGCAAATCTTTGAATATAATCCTTACAAATAAGGGTCACGTTCCTAAAAGAAGTGGAATCGGATTTGTGAGAAAACCTCACCAAAATCCAATCACCTTTGTTAAAGGCCCTATCTTATATATTCGGCACTAAAGTGGTAGAACCCTTGCAGATTCTAAACTTGGGGTTGATCTCTTTAGAGGATCGGCCTCCTTGGAACTCTATAGGGGTTCCTCCCTCCAAGTTGCTGCTCAAAGGCTGCAGAAAAGATTCATCTATTGCCTATGAGAAAAGGTGGAATACATGACTATTTATAGGGCTTCTAAACCCTAACTCCTAATAGGACTCTTACTTAAGACTCCTAATTCTAACCAACTCCTAATAGGACTCCTACTCAAGACTCCTACTTCTAACCAACTCCTAATAGGACTCCTACTCAAGACTCCTATTCCTTTACAACTCCTTATTCTTCTATAAGAAATAACTTCCTAACCCTAGCCAGCCACTTCATCTCTTTAATAGGGGTCGGCTTAGGTAGGTTTTACATGAATGTCCCTTTCAATTAGGACTCTCCTAGCTAGAGTCCTAACAAACCCGCCCTCTTCAAATCAGCCTTGTCCTCGAGGCTGACGATTCATAAATTTTGGGAATTTAATCTTCAAGTCATCATAGTTCTCCCAAGTGGCATCTTCTATTAGTAGGTTTGCCCACTGTATTAGCAATTCAGTAGTGGATCGTCGTCGTCGAGTCACGATCCGTCGATCAATAATGGCACTTGGCTGAGTCTGAAGTTCTCCTTGGGTAGTCATATTTGGTGGATGGCTTTGGGCTGTCTCCAAGCACCTATTTACAACTTTCGTCTGGCCATCGGTTTGTGGGTGATATGCCGTACTCCTTTTCAATTTAATACCCTGCATATGGAATAACTTTGTCCAAAATATGCTTATAAAGATGCAAGTAGAATTTGTCATAAGCATAATGCATCCCTTATAGTGTCAATTATAATGAGCCATAGAGCTTGGTGCTTCCTCCAATTTTTTTATGATCTTACTGGTCTCCAAATCTTCTTGCCATTCCATCTTAATATCCTCAAGAAAGTTGCTGGTCGGAAGTGAAACGATCGAAACTTCAGCTTGCTCTAGTAGCTGCGAAAGCGCATCTGCAAGAACATTCTCTTTCCCCTTTTTGTAAATTATTTCATAATCAAATCTAAGAAGTTTTATTACCCATTTTTGTTGCTCAGGGGATGATATCTTTTCCTCCAAAAAGTACTTGAGGCTTTTATGATCGGTTTTAATTTAAAATCGTCGACCAATCAAGTAGGGTCTCCACCTCGTTGCTGCGCGCACAATAGCGAGCATCTCCTTATCATATGTTGACTTATTTGATGGGAGGGAGATAATGTCTTGCTAGTGTATGCGAGTGGTTGACCATCTTGCATGAGAATGGCTCCAATTCCGACTCTAGATGCGTCGGCCTCAATAATGAAGGGTCGGTTGAAATTTGGTAGTGTTAGCACCGTCGTCGTCGTCATGGCTGTCGTAAGTTTGTCGAAGGCAGCGGAGGCTCTGTCCAACCATTGGAAGACATCTTTTTCAAGTAAGGAAGTATGTGGTGCACTAATCTTTTCATAGTTTTTCACGAACTTACGGTAGTAGTCTGTTAAACCCAGAAAGCCATGTAGCAATTTTATGTTTCTCGGGGTCGGCTAGTTTTGCATTGCTCCAATTTTGAAGGGGTCCACTGCCACACCTTCCTCTAATATGATATGCCCAAGATATTCCACCTTCTATTGAAGAAAACAAAAATTCGTAGTGGTTGTTGTGTGTTCAAAAGGTGGTTTTCGGTATGTCTTCTTCGCACACTCGTATTTAATAATACCCGGATCAAAGGTCCAGCTTTGTGAAGATTTGTGCGCCCTTTCATCTAGCAATTTTTTTTTTTTGGTAAGTAAAAGTAAATTGATTATGTGTAAAGTTTCTACAAATAGCTTTGTCTATACAAGTCATAGACAAAGTCAGGTTTTCATCTAGCAATTCATTTGCTATTGGAATAAGGTATTTGTCCTTGATGGTTATGCCATTGAGAGCTCGGTAATCAACGCATATTCGCCATGTTCCATCCTTCTTGCATGCAAGTAGCATCGGTGAAGAGTAGATGTTACAACTTGGCCGAATAACTCCTATTTCGAGCATCTCTTTTACAATCCTTTCTGTTTCATCATTCTGGAGATGTAGATACTGATATGGCCGAGTATTTGCTGGGGGTTTGCCTGAAAGAATCATTATATAATGATCATGCCGACAGGTAAGAGATAGGTTGTGCGGTTCGACAAATATATCTGAAAATTCAGCAAGCAAAGGAAGTAGGTTTGGATTTTCAAATTCTATTGGCTCTCCCTTAGTTTGCTGCTCAAGTTGTACCAAAAAGCTGCTGCATGCTTTATGCAAAACCTTCTTCATTTATTGTGTGCAAATTGTCGTTACGTCGCCCCCACGTTTCCCGTTCAATATCACCTGTTTCTCCTTAATGTAAAATTTCATAATTAGTTGCATAAAATTCCAAGAAATATCACCTAATGTTGTCAACCATTTAATTATTGTTGAATCTCGGATTTTGATGATGAAGTCAATTGTCATTTGTTGTCTAATCTATGTGTTGAGATAAGTGTGCAGGATTAACTACGATGAAAGTTAGACATGCAGCAGGAGTTGCGCCGGAGTCAAGACAATGATCACGTTGGGAGTTCGAGAGTTCGACGGAAGTTCGGACAGTCGTCGGAGGTTCTGTGGGAACAAATCCAAGAAGTCCATAAGCATGCCAAAAGAAGCTCGTTGGAACTCGCCAAGTGGATCGTCGCAAGTCCAGGAGTTTGCCGGAAGTCCGCAGGAGCATCACCGAGGGTTCATCGGATGATCGACGGAAGTTCGCTGGAAACTCGCCGGAAGAAGCGATTGACGCACTGGAGCAAGCTGCAGAAATTGTCTTAGGATTTATCGTAGTTAGCACAATGATTAAGTTGGAAATGGGAGGTGATCCCATTAGCTTAATCTTGGGGCAATTGGGCCCCTGAAAAACCCAAATCGGGTCGAATGGATCTACCCATTCGGACCCTGATTACTGTGGGAGGTGCAAACGCCCAAGCCAGGAGGTAGCACCGCCTGGTCTAAGTCTCCCAGGGAGACTGGGCGGTGCAACCGCCCCAGCCAGGAGGTAGCACCGCCTGAGCTCAGTCTCCGAGCGAGACGGGGCGGTGCAACCTCTCCTGACAGGAGGTAGCACCGCTTGAGCTCAGTCTTTGAGCTTTGGCAAGCGGTGCAACCGCCCCAGTCAGGAAGTGCAACCACCTGAGCTCGATCTTCGAGCTCTGGTAGAGAGGTGCAACCGCCCCTGATAGGGGTGGCACTTCCCAGAGGCTCAGTCTTCGAGCTCTGCCAGGCGGTGCAACCGCCCCAGTCAGGAGGTGCAACCGTCTGATCCCGAAATTCAGGGAATTGACAGTTTTGAGCTCCAAATTTGAACTGGGTTGGGGCCTATAAATACCCCACCCATTCAGCACTGAAAGAGAATAACTTACACTCGAAATCTTGATCTTTTTTTATGATTCTTAGAGCTCAAAATTGTTGTAAAGGCCAAAAGTTCTCCTCCCTCTATTCTTCAAAGTTTTGAGTTGTAAAGAGAGGAGAGAAAATTTCTGTAAGGGTTGTCTCCTAAGTGCGTCAGAAGGAGTGAAACTGTAAAAGGGTGGTTGGCCTTCGCCTATTGAAGGAAGGCCTCTAGTTGACGTTGGTGACCTCGTCGGTGGAGGAAGCCAAAAGTGGAGTAGGTCAAGATTGACCGAACCACTCTAATTCTCGGTTTGCATTTACTTTGAGCATTTTATCTTTACTGCAAACCTCCTAAATAGCTACTGCCTTCTGCGCTTTTACTAACGAGTTTCTAAGTTCAGAACTTTCCGAATATGCGTTTGGACGTAAATCGACTTTTTCGTACGATCATTACATTTCAGTTTACGTTTTGATTTTAATTATAACTGCAAACAGCCTTCTGCGCATTTATAAAACGTATCTCAAAGTTCAGTATCCTCAAAATTGGCATTTAGACGTAAACCGGTTTTATTGTATGAACGTCGCATTTCAGTTTACGCTTGCATTCTGATTTTTATCATAAACTACAAATTGCCTTCGTAGATTTACTTTAACATCATCTCGCTTAATCTTAAATTAAAGTAATCTTAGAATCGGCTTTTACATCGAAATCATTTTTATCAAATGAACGCAGCTTTCGATTTTAATAGTGAAAGATTTCCGCTACACTAATTCACCCCCCCCCCCCCTCTTAGTGCTCTTGATCCTAATAATTGGTATCAGAGCAGGGTTAACTCTCAAACGGATTAAAACCCAAGAGAGATGGCTTACGCCGGAAACCAAGAGGGCCATTCTATTACACGTCCACCCATGTTCAATGGGACGGAGTACACCTATTGGAAGACCCGAATGAGGATCTTTCTTATTTCTATGGATTTTGAACTTTGGAATCTTGTCGAAAACGGTTTTTCGAAGTCTTCTCTTCCAATGATCGATTGGAATGATTTAGAGAAGAAGGCTTTCGCTCTTAATGCAAAGGCTATGAATGCCTTATTTTGTGCACTTGATAAAAACGAGTTTAATCGTGTTTCGATTTGTGAAACCGCATTTGATATTTGGCACACACTCGTAGTGACTCATGAAGGCACAAGTAGAGTGAAAGAGTCAAAAATCAATCTTTTGCTACACTCTTTTGAACTTTTCCGGATGAAACCGAGTGAGACTATTGGCGACATGTTTACCCATTTCACGGATGTCGTCAACGGTCTAAAAGGACTCGAAAAATGTTTTTCGGATTTTGAGCTCGTAAATAAGATTCTAAGATCCCTTCCTAAAAGTTGGGATCCTAAAGTCACTGCTATTCAAGAGGCGAAAGATCTAAACAACTTCCCTCTTGAAGAACTAATTGGGTCATTAATGACCTACGAGATGACTTGCAAAGCTCATGAAGAGCAAGAAGACATCCTTCCAAAGAACAGGAAGGATATGGCACTTAGAACTTCAGAAGATCACTTGAGAGAAAACTCAAGTGATGAGGACTGTGACGATGACTTAGCACTTCTAACAAGAAAATTTAAAAAATTCATTAAAAGAAACAAGTTTAAAAATGACACAAAAAACAAACTTGAACCCAAAAAGGACCAAGTCATTTGCTATGAGTGCAAAAAGCCGAGACACTACAAGAGTGATTGTCCCCAAATCAAAAAGAGAACACCAAAGAAGAAGGCGCTCAAAGCAACATGGGATGATTCGAGCGCATCCGAAGAAGAGGAGTCCAACACTGAGTAAGTTGCTCATTACGCCCTAATGGCCATCGGAGAAGAGGTAACATATTTAATTGATACAGATTTACCTTATCATGAATTATTAAATGCTTTCCATGAATTATTCGATGAATGTAAGACAATTAGTAGAAAATACAAATTGCTAAAAAAGGAGCATGATAGTCTTATTTGTAATTTCGATAAGTTAAAAGCTGAATATCATGATAGTTTAAGCTCATGCATAAAATGCCATGATCTAGAAACTCTCCAAAAGGAAAACTTGCTACTTAAGGATACCTTGAAGAAATTCGAGGTTGGTAGCAAGTCATTAAACATGATCCTTGCAAACAAGGGTCACGTTCCCAAAAGAAGTGGAATTGGATTTGTGAGAAGTCCTCACCAAAATCCAACCACCTTCATAAAAGGCCCCATCTTACATGTTCGACACCAAAGCAAATGCAACTTTTGTTGCAAATTTGGACACAAGACGCATTATTGTCCATTCAAGAAAATTAGTCCAAACAAATTGATTTGGGTTCCTAAAGAAACCATGATAAATTCTATGCAACATGATAGACAATGTAGATCTATTTGTAAGGCACCTAAAAGCAAATGGGTACCTAAAAATCATCCCTTCCTGTAAAAACATTAAAAATATAAAAATTTTAGGCTGAAGCAAGAAATAATATTCTGCTCCTTGATTCTCGATATTCATGACCCAAGATCCAAAAAGGAACTCGCAATGCTCTTTAGCCTAAATAACAGATGGAGATTATAAATTTAAAATCACAAATGCGATTTAGATACAACCTTATTTGACTTAGAAACGTATGATTCCCAAATACACATATCCTTTGGATTTTCGAACCCATCAATTTCATCCGTTCATAACCTTCGAATCCAACTCTATATCATGAAGTGACTAAGTCTGTCATGAACCTGCAAGGCTTACTTGAATAAACTATCACAAACATGTATACGACATTGAGAGTATGCACGTTAAATGATCTATCTTAATCGTGCAAAAGTCCTTGCCTTAAAATGAAAACTCTTATATAATTACGTAAGTAAAGTTGATTGCTCTGAATGAAAATTCTTCTCAAGACAAAAAACTCTCATATCAGATCACACTGATCAGAACAAGTGCTCACCGCCTGCAGGCGGTGGCACCGCCTGCAGGCGGTGGCACCGCCCCGGCTAGAGGTAGCACCTCCGGCTGTCACGTGTTGCAAGCGGTTGCACCGCCCCAGCCAGAGGTGCAACCGCCCGCAACTCTGCCCTTTTTAACCCAAGCTAGGGCTGACGGTGAAACCGACCCCAACTCACTCCCTTCCCTCCTCTACTCTTCCAAGCCTCCTCCATCCCCATTTCTCCCCTCTTAGCATCTCAAATACCCCTCATTTCGAAGCAAAACATCAACAATCCTTCCCTCTCTTGAATATCTCACTAAGGTACTCTCTAAGAAGCCCTGATTTTTTTGTTTGATTCATTTACTCTTGCTCATCACTATTCTTCTAAACAGCAGTAGTTATGGGATCTAGAAGATCCTCAAGGGACAAAGGAAAGAGGAGATTAGTAGAAGATTTTGATCTCACCCTTTTCGATTCAAAATACCATGCTGAAAAATTTTCCTCTTTCGAACTTAGGAGTGTCAATAAGGGAAAATACGTAGATTTAAATGAACTAAGAGACTTAGAGACAATCTAATGGTTTGCAAACTTAGATCTACTTCCAATTTTTGTAAATTAACGAACTCATCTATCCAAGACTTGTTAGATTGTTTTATAACAACATACAAATAGATGAAGAAGAAAGAATATCCACCTATCTTTTAGAACAACACATCTCAATTACGGATAGATTCATTTGCAACATGATAGGCATTCCCATGAAAAGTAGAGGAGTTTACTTTAGAGGATCATGGGATGATGAAACTGTTGGAACAACATATGTTGAAGCCTTAGGAACAATTTTTGCCAATCCCAACTTAGCATTTGTTCCTAAAAGTTGTGAACATCTACTGCCTCTAAACACTAAGGTACTTCATCATATCCTAACTAGCATCATTCTCCCTAAACAATACCATCATGTTGAAGTAAGCCAATTAGAATTAGGACATGACATCTGTCTTGGTTATCTTATCCAACAAAACATGTTAGAACTATCTAAGAAAGACATGATGCTCCCATATGGTGGTATAATCACTAGAATAATGAAAGCCTACGATATTCTAATACCACCGGAAGAAGAAGTAATAAAAGTAGATAGATTTAGCATAATAAATAAAAATCTACTTCACTGATTAAGATGTTTTTATAGAAACAGTAACTGGGTTAGAATGTCAAGAAGAACTGATCCCCCTCAACTTGAACCAGAACCGGAAACACTAGTCTTTAGGAGTACCCAATCTCCTCTGATCTGTCCCTTTGAGGAAACACATCCATTTGAGCAAACTCATACATCATCTGTCGAGGATATTGGGATTCGGATGGACCGATTCGAACAAAGACAAGAACAGCTTGAACAACGACAAGATCAAATCCTATCTGAGCTGCATCAAATTCATCGTCAATTTGACTCCTTGTTTAGGCACTTTAATTTTCCACCTCATGAATGAGCTTGTATGAACACAATCATCTGTTGTTATTGTAAACTCCTTATGTTACTCACCATAATGTGCTTTGCCTTGATCCTTGATATGGTTACCTGATATATTTTGAGCATATGTAGAGTTGTAAACATCTATCGTGGTAAATATATGCCTTGTGCCTTGTGGTAAATATAAACTAAATGGTTATCTCAGATTTTATATTGAAACTAAAAGCTTTGAAAACCGTGTGCCTTGATTTCCATGATAAATATAGTTTGAAAAAGTGATATACCAATGCAGTTGATAAGTCATTGTCATTGACACTAAACATCAACTAGCCGATATTTTTACAAAACCTCTAAGTGAAGAACAATTTGATTTCATAAGAAGAGAATTAAGAATATTGTTGTGTCCGAATACATAAACTAGTTAAAATTATCTTTCGGACTTTATTGAATGATCATATCACTTGACTGCCATTACATGCCTAAATAACATGTTGGAAATTATGTGTTGAATACAAAAATGTTTTGTCTTTTGATTATATTTGAAAATCTGTAGCATAGTTTTATCCGAATGCATGAAAGAGTTAATTTCATTTTCGGATTCGCTTAACAATTGGAATGCTAAAAATCGGATTTTCTCGTACACTCTTATGAAAAATATTTTTTTGAAATGGATTTGATAAAATGATTCCATCTTGAAATATCGATGATAGTATTTCTATTTACAAAAAGTTGTTTCACATATCTTGACTCAAAGCAAACTCAAAAGTAGCATGAATCAAAGCAATCAACATATCATGTTTTCCTTTATGTGCTTAAACAATTAATTTCCTATCAGTTACTATTGGAAATAACATGAATCAAGTAAAGGCATGAAACAATCATTGCACGTATACTCAAAGTTTACTTGTATTGTTCTCCTGATATCACAACTACCATGCTTTTTGTTGATGACAAAGGGGGAGAAATATATGAATTGATGCTATAAACACTGATGCTATAATTATGCCATGCTTGCATCACCAAGAGATATATGAATAAATGCTATGATTTGCATTATGCCTTGTATCATGTCAAGATATCAAACAAAAACTTGCATCGTAATTTTACGAGTTGATATCTTACCGTGTGATGAATTGCAATACTTGCTAAAATATTTGAAATGTGTACTTGAAATGTGTACATCATGTAATGATATCAAAATCATACTTCATAGTTTTACATGCTCATATCTTACAATATGATGAATTGTTACTATTACCATCATTCAAACTTGTAAGGTAAAATTTGAAAATGAATGTCAAGCCTTGACATCATCTTCAGAGAGATACATCATGATAGGAATCATGATGGGAATATTGATAAGTTCAAATGATTTTAACTTATCAATATGTCTCTTGAATTCTTAAGGTTTTGAATTCAAGAATGACTTATCTCAAGTATGGCATATAGACAGGGGAGTTAAGGTTAACTCCATTATCAATTGATTGTCATCATCAAAAAGGGGAAGATTATTGAATCTCGGATTTTGATGATGAAGTCAATTGTCATTTGTTGTCTAATCTATGTGTTGAGATAAGTGTGCAAGATTAACTACGATGAAAGTTAGACATGCAGCAGGAGTTGCGCCGGAGTCAAGACAATGATCACGTTGGGAGTTAGAGAGTTCGACGGAAGTTCGGACAGTCGTCGGAGGTTCTGCGGGAACAAATCCGAGAAGTCCATAAGCTTGCCAAAAGAAGCTCGTCGGAACTCGCTAAGTGGATCGTCGCAAGTCCAGGAGTTTGCCGGAAGTCCGCTGGAGCATCACCGAGGGTTCATCGGATGATCGACGGAAGTTCGCTGGAAACTCGCCGGAAGAAGCGACTGACGCACCGGAGCAAGCTACAGAAATTGTCTTAGGATTTATCGTAGTTAGCACAATGATTAAGTTGGAAATGGGAGGTGATCCCATTAGCTTAATCTTGGGGCAATTGGGCCCCTGAAAAACCCAAATTGGGCCAAATGGATCTACCCATTCTGACCCTGATTGCTGTGGGAGGTGCAACTGCCCAAGCCAGGAGGTAGCACCGCCTGGGCTAAGTCTCCCAAGGAGACTGGGTGGTGCAACCACCCCAGCCAGGAGGTAGCACCGCCTGGGCTCAGTCTCCGAGCGAGACTGGGCGGTGCAACCTCTCCTGACAGGAGGTAGCACCGCTTGAGCTCAGTCTTCGAGCTCTGGCAGGCGGTGCAACCGCCCCAGTCAGGAGGTGCAACCGCCTGAGCTCGGTCTTCGAGCTCTGGCAGAGAGGTTCAACCGCCCCTGATAGAGGTGGCACCGCCTAGAGGCTCAGTCTTCGAGCTCTGCCAGGCGGTGCAACCGCCCCAGTCAGGAGGTGCAACCGCCTGATCCCGGAATTTCGGGAATTGACAGTTTTGAGCTCCAAATTTGAACTGGGTTGGAGCCTATAAATACCCCACCCATTCAGCACTGAAAGAGAATAACTTACACTCGAAATCTTGATCTTTTTCTGTGATTCTTAGAGCTCAAAATTGTTGTAAAGGCCAAAAGTTCTCCTCCCTCTGTTCTTCGAAGTTTTGAGTTGTAAAGAGAGGAGAGAAAATTTCTGTAAGGGTTGTCTCCTAAGCCTGTCAAAAGGAGTGAAACTGTAAAAGGGTGGTTGGCCTACGCCTATTGAAGGAAGGCCTCTAGTTGACGTCGGTGACCTCGTCGGTGGAGGAAGCCAAAAGTGGAGTAGGTCAAGATTGACCGAACCACTCTAAATCTCGGTTTGCATTTACTTTGAGCATTTTATCTTTATTGCAAACCTCCTAAATAGCTACTGCCTTCTGCGCTTTTACGAACGAGTTTCTAAGTTCAAAACTTTCCGAATCTGCGTTTAGATGTAAATCGGCTTTTTCGTACGATCATTACATTTCAGTTTATGTTTACGTTTTGATTTCAATCATAACTACAAACTGCCTTCTGCGCATTTATAAAATGTATCTCAAAGTTCAGTATCCTCAAAATTGGCATTTAGACGTAAACTGGTTTTATCGTACGAACGTCGCATTTCAGTTTGCCCTTGCATTCTGATTTTTATCATAAACTGCAAACTGCCTTCATAGATTTACTTTAACATCATCTCGCTTAATCTTAAGTTAGAGTAATCTTAGAATAGGCTTTTACATCAAAATCATTTTTATCAAACGAATGCAGCTTTCGATTTTAATAGTGAAAGATTTCTGCTGCACTAATTCACCCCCCCCTCCCCCCCCCCCCCTCTTAGTGCTCTTGATCCTAACAATTATGAGCATGGCCTCATGATCAATAAGAGGGAGGAGGAAGAAATATGTAATTATCTCTTGGTCCTGCAGCAACAGTTTCACTCGCGGGTGCCTATGATCATACTTCAAAATCCATCCGTCGGCGAACTTAACGTCAAACCTGCTGCAATTCTTGATAGGTAAGGCCATCTAGACAGTAACCTTACTATTTAGGAAGTTATTAGTATTGCCCGTGTCAATGAGAACAGTGATCAGTTGTTGTTTGAGAAGGCCTCCAACTTTCATCGTTTGCGAGTTTGTGTAGCCAGCTAGTGCATGTACCGTAATTTCGGTCGGTTGTGGCTCTTCTTCTGCATCTTCTTCTTCATGTTCAAGGCTCTCTTCTAGATATTCAATGACCTCTTCTTCTACTGGTTCAATCATAAGAAGTCTCCCTTTACTACAGCGATGCTCACGGCTCCACGGCTCGTCGCAATGCCAACATAACCCCTTCGCATATCGCTCCCGAAGCTCTTCTCTTGTTAACCTCTTTGGTGTAGGGACTTGGTCGATAGTAGGGGGGGCTGATGGCTTCAATATTACTGGTTGAGGAGCAACCCTAGTCCTCCGAGCTTCATGGTTCAATTGCTTCTCTTGATGTCGTGCGAAAGAGATGGCTGCCATAAGCGTATACGGTTGTCGTGCTTTAACTTCTCCTCGGATCTCCGGCTTCAAGCCCTCAATGAAGGTCCTCAATAGCTATTTTTGAGACCAATCACGAGTTTGATTAGATAACCTTTCAAACCTGGTTTGATACTCCTGAATGGTAGAGGTTTGTCGGATCTTTGCTAGTTGTCCGTCAATATTCTCGTAATCGGTTGGTTTGAAGCGGATCAGCAATCCTTCTTTGAATTGTCGCTAGGAAAGGACTCCATAAGTATGTTCAAACCAGTCAAACCACTGTATATCATCCCCTTCAAGATGTATAGCTGCAATTTTCACCATAGATGCATCCGCGGTTTTATGGTACCAAAAATATCGCTCCACACGCGAGATCCAACTAATCGGGTCTCCTTCTTCCCATCTAGGGAAGTCCACTCTCATGCATGGATAATTGGGTTGGTCATAGAGCTTCCCCTCTCTTGGAAGTCATATCTTCAGGCTTGGTGCGATTGGGCAAAGCTCTCTCCTTGATGTGATTTCTTCGGGCTTAGTGGTCGACCCAATCTGAGTTCGGTAAAGAGCGTCCGAATCTTATCCTCCATTCGCACCTCGAAAACTTCAAATTTAGCATTAATTACTTCCTTAGATGCCATAGTATATGCCACCAAATCTGTGATGTTAAGATCTCTCTTTTGTTGTTGGGTTAAAGGCATGTATTGGTTGAGAGAGGTGATGATCGAAAGGGTTGGTGGATTGGTGGATGTAGGCTACGATTTAGGATTGTTTTGTGGCTATTTTGGGTGCAGTTTGAGGGTGTGGTTTGGTGGAGTTTTAGGGTTGTGGATGAATGTTTTGGATCTGTGGTAGATGGTAGCAAAGGTTTGATAGAAATAAGGGGAAGTTGCAGCAAGTATGTGCTATCTTGTAAGAGTAGAATTGTCGTCGAAGAAACAATGGTTTCTCGACATAATTTCCACCAAAAACTTGAAAGAATTGAGGAGGGAATTGATAGCAAAATCACAGTTTATATGACAGCAAGGATATCTAATTTAATCAAGAAAATTTCGGCAGTATAACAGCAAGGAAATTGGTGCAAGTTGTGATTGCAGAATTCTCGTCGAAAAATTTCAGCGGGTTATGACGAAAATTTGCAGCAACATAAAATCATTTTTAGAGATGAATTTCTTAATAGATCAATCTTAGATGGAAGCCAAGATGATCTATGAAGTGTATAAGAAATTTCATTAAAAAAATATTGCAAATAGATGGATTAAGGCTACAATATGCGGCTGAAATTTTATGCAACACAGATTTTTTGGTATAGCAGATTGGACATAAAAGATCAGTGGTTTATATTGAGAATTTTTTTATGAAACCAAAGGGAAATCCACTGTTAGTAAGTGTCAAAGCTATCATAAAAATTTTGTAGAGATTTGGATAGAAACAACGTAGTATCAAGATAAAAAAACAGTGCTATGTGGCTGAAATTTTACAGTGCAGATTTTCAAGTATAGCAGATTAGATGTAAAATATCAATGGTTTATATTGAGAATTTTTGACAAAACTAAAGGAAAATCTGCTGTTTGGAAGTGTCAAAGATGTCAAAAAAAATTTATAGAGATTTGGATAGAAAAAACACAGTAGCAAGATCAAACAGACGGTGCTATACGGTTGGAATTATGCAATGTATCTTTCGTCGTAGAGATGAAAACTTTATGACGAAAAGTTTATGCAGAAATATAGGAATAGTTTTTTTGGGATTTTCAAATAAGGATAACTAAATTGCAGCAGCAGTAAGGTAGGAAACCAGAACCTGTTGCAATTCACGGGGAGATCAAAGGATGATCTGTTGTGGTGGAGATGATGGCAGAATTTGGCGACGATCTTTTAAGGAATTATGGGAATTGCTTTGGGTGGCTGTGGAGGGTTGATGGAAGGCTGTGGAAGGGCAGCGAGATGCCAAGAACGCTGCTCTAATACCAGGTGTTAGAACCCTTGCAGATTCTAAACTTGGGGTTGATCTCTTTAGGGGATCGGCCTCCTTGGAACTCTATAGGGGTTCCTCCCTCCAGTTTGCTGCTCAAAGGCTGTAGAAAAGATTCATCTATTGCCTATGAAAAGAGGTAGAATATATGACTATTTATAGGGCTTCTAAACCCTAACTCCTAATAGGACTCTTACTTAAGACTCTACTTCTAACCAACTCCTAATAGGACTCCTACTCAAGACTCCTACTTCTAACCAACTCCTAATAGGACTCCTACTCAAGACTCCTATTCCTTTACAACTCCTTATTCTTCTCTAAAAATAACCTCCTAACTCTAGCCGGCCACTTCACCTCTTTAATAGGGGTCAACTTAGGTAGGTTTTACATGAATGTCCCTCTCAATTAGGACTCTTCTAGCTAGAGTTCTAACATAAAGCAAATGCAACTTTTGTTGCAAACATGGACATAGAACTTATCATTGTCCATTCAAGAAAATTAGTTTGAACAAACTGATTTGGGTTCCTAAAGGAACCATGATAAATTCTATGCACAATGATAAACAATTTAGATCAGTTTTTGAGGCACCCAAAAGTAAATGGGTACCAAAAAATCATCCTTTCTTGTAGAAACATATACCATCACAAGCTAGGAGCAAGAGATGGTACCTCGATAGTGGATGCTCAAGGCATATGACCGGAGATCCATCTCAATTCTCTAAGCTCACTAGCATAGATAAAGGCTATATCACCTTCGGAGACAATAACAAAGGTAAAATCATTGGCAAAGGAACCATAGGTAACAAATCCAACTTCTTTATTGAAGATGTTTTGTTAGTTGATGGTTTAAAACATAACCTCTTGAGCATTAGTCAGCTATGTGATAAAGGATATATTGTCAAATTCGAATCTAATGCTTGCATCATTGAAAAACCACACAAAAACACATCTATGATTACATTAAAATAAAATAATGTATACACCATTGACATCAATGATCTTTGTACTGAAATGTGTTTCTCGGTTTTGAATGGGGATGCTTGGCTTTGGCATAGGAGATTAGGTCATGCTAGCATGAAACTAATCACTCAAATATCATCCAAAGAACTTGTAAGAGGAATTCCTCATATCAAGTTCATCAAAGATAATGTGTGCGATGCTTGTCAATTAGGAAAACAAATTAAGGGTAGTTTCAAATCTAAGAATCAAATAAGCACCTCTAGGCCCTTGCAATTGATTCATATGGACTTGTTCGGACCAATCTCTACATCAAGCCTAGGAGGTAGCAAATACGCTTTTGTTATTATAGATGACTATAGTAGATACACATAGACTTATTTCTTGAAACACAGAAATGAATGCTTTAGATATTTCACCAAGTATTATAAACTTGTTCAAAATGAAAAGGGTTCTATGACTTCATCAATTAGAAGTGATCATGGTGGTGAATTTCAAAACCGTAATTTTCAAGAATTTTATGAATTTAATGGATACAATCACAACTTTTTTACTCCAAGAAATCCTCAACAGAATTGAGTAGTAGAAAGAAAAAATAGAAATTTACAAGAAATGGCTAGAACCATGTTGAATGAACATAGCCTACCGAAATATTTTTGGGCCGAAGTTGTAAACACTGCATGCTATATTTTGAATAGAGTTCTAGTAAGACCCTTACTCACCAAAACTACCTATGAGTTGTGGAACAATAAAAAACCTAATGTTTCATATTTTAAAGTTTTTGGGTGTAAGTGTTTTATCTTGAATGAAAAAGATGCCTAAGGAAAATTTGATGCTAAATCCGATGAAGGAATTTTTCTTAGTTATTCTTCGGTTTCTAAAGCTTTTCGTATAATCAATAAAAGAACTTTAATTATAGAAGAATCTGTTCATGTTGTTTTTAATGAGAGTTCTGAAATCAAGAAAAAAAATTTTGATGATGATGTTAATCTCGATTCTTTGAATTTAAATGAAACCCCTTCTCTAACTAGCAACTTGGATGCATCCACTTCCGAAACATCCTTAACCAAGGATTGGAAGTATGTAGATGCTCATCCTAAAGAGCTAATCTTAGGAGACCCATCTAAGAGTGTTCAAACACGTTCTTCTCTTAAAAAATTTTGTGACAACGCTGCTTTTCTCTCCCAAATTAAATCTAAATGTATTGATGAAGCCATAAAACATGATTCATGGATTATTGCAATGCAAGATGAGTTAAATCAATTTGAGAGAAATAAGGTGTGGAAGCTCGTTCGTAGACCAAATGACTATTTAGTTATTGGTACTAAATGGGTCTTTAGAAACAAGCAAGATGAAAATGGTATCGTGGTTAGAAACAATGCTAGATTAGTGGCCAAAGGTTTCAACTAAGAAGAATGTATCGATTACAAAGAAACATTCACTCCTATGGCTCGGTTAGAAGCCATAAGGATGCTTCTTGCCTATGTTAGTAATAACAATTTTAAGTTATTTCAAATGGATGTTAAAAGTGATTTTCTTAATGGTTTTATTTCCGAAAAAGTTTATGTTGAACAACCTCCCAGATTTGAAAATTATAGCCTCCCTAATCATGTGTTTAAATTAACTAAAGCTCTCTATGGTTTAAAACAAGCCCCAAGGGCTTGGTATGAGAGACTTAGTTCTTTTCTTATTGAAAATAATTTCACAAATGGCAAGGTCGATACTACATTGTTTATCAAGAATTTTGAAAAAAAATTCTTATTGTTCAAATTCATGTTGATGATATTATCTTCGGTTCTACAAATGAATCTCTTTGAGAATCTTTTGCTAAAACTATGAATCTCGATTTGAAATGAGTTTGATGGGAGAATTAACCTTCTTCTTAGGCTTATAAATTAAGTAACTAAGCAATGGCATCTTTATTAGTGAAACTAAATATGCTTTAGATTTACTATAAAGATTTAATATGGATAGCTCAAAAGCTATCAACACTCTTATGAGCACCTCCACTAAGTTAGAAATGGATGAGAGTGGAGAAAGCTTTGATAAAAAAACTTATAGGGGTATGATAGGAAGTTTACTTTACCTCACTGCAACTAGACCGGATATCATGTTCAGTGTAGGACTTTGTGCTAGGTTTCAATCGAATCTTAAGATATCTCATCTCAAAGCTGTTAAAAGAATGCTTAGATATCTTAAAGGTACCACAAATCTAGGATTATAGTATCCAAAATTTGAGAATTTTGAGCTAATTGCTTATACTGATGCAGATTTTGCTGGGTGTAGACTAGATAGAAAAAGCACATTAGGAACATGTCAATTTTAGGACATGCCCTTGTATCCTGGTCATCTAAGAAATAAAGCTCGGTTGCACTATCAATAATCGAAGCTGAGTATATTGCAGCTAGTGCATGTTGTGCACAAGTTGTGTGGATGAAAAACACCTTAGAAGATTATAAAGGTCATCTTAAAAATATTCCCATTAAATGTGATAACACAAGTGCAATATGCTTAACAAAGAATCTCATTCAACACTCAAGAACAAAGCATATTGATATTAGACATCACTTTATACGAGATCATATCACTAATCATGATGTAATTATAGAGTTCATTGATACTAAACATCAACTAGCTGATATTTTTATAAAGCCTTTAAGTGAAGAATAATTTGATTTAATTAAAAGAGAATTAGGAATGTTGATTTGTCCGAATGCATGAACTTATTAAAATTATTTTTTGGACTTTCTTGATTTAATCACTTAATGCTATGATGAGAAGCTTATACGATTACATATCTTAATAACATGTTGGAAATTATGTGTTTTGGATACAAAAATTTCCATGATGATAAGCATGTTTTATCTTCATGATTATGCTTGAAAATCTATAGAAAAATCATGTCCAAATGCATGAAAGTGTTAAATTTTATTTTCGGATTTTCTTGATCCTAACATGATTTAGTATTTCTCTTCCGGACTTAATGTAACTTTCATAAGCATATGTCATATCGAGTTTGTTTCATATCATTGACATAGAGAATCAATTAACAAATGCATCTCTCATAGACTTATCGTGTGAAAAATATTTTTTCGAGAAATGAATTTGATGAAATGATTCCTTCTTGAAAAAGGAAGATCATTTTTAACAATTGTAAGGATTTGATTCACATACATATGTGGATCAAGATATGTATGTGTTGATTCACATACATATCTTGATCCTTGCAAAAATGAAGCGTGATTTAATCTCTTATCGATTTTAACTTCATTCAAGTAAGCTCACAAATGGCTTTCCTTCTTCATGCAAAAAGATAATGACAAATAAAAAGGAAGAAGTAGTGAAAGCTATCTCCATGTCATGTTGTCCTTGAGATGTTTGCATAATTGGTATCCTATCACTCATTGTTGAAAAATGACATGAATCATTACCGCACTTATGCATAAAGTTTGCTTAAATAGTTCTCCTTTTTGTTGATGACAAAGGGAGAGAAATACATGGTAAATTGATGATAGAATTGCTATGAGTGACATATTTAAATTATGTTAAGATATCAAAAGCTTGCATCAAAATATATGATAAATTGGTGATAGAATTGCTATGATTGTCATATTTGCACTATGCCATATTTGCACTATGTTAAGATATCTAGAGCTTACCTCACAATTCTACAAATTGATATATTGTCATGAGATGAAATGCTATGATTGCTAAATACTTGAAATGTTTGCATTATGTTAAGATATCAAGAACTTACATTATAATTTTACATGTTGATATCTTATCATATGATGAATTGCTACGATTACTATCTTTCACATTTGAAATGTAAAACCTAAAAATGGATGTCAAGACTTAACATCATTTTCAGAGAAATACATCATGATAGGAATCATGATGGGAGTATTGATAAGGTTAAACGATCTGAACTTATCAATATGTCTTTTGAATTCAAAGGCTTTGAATTCAAGAATGACTTATCTCAAGTATGGCATATATCTAGATAGGGGGAGTTAAGGTTAACTCCGTTATCAATTGATTGTCATCATAAAAAAGGGGGATATTGTTGAATCTCAGATTTTGATGATGAAGTCAATTGTCATTTGTTATCTAATCCATATGTTGAGACAAGTGTGCAGGATTAACTACGATGGCAGTAAGACATACAATAGGAGTTACGCCGGAGTCAAAACCATGATCACGTTGGGGATTCGAGAGTTCGACGGAAGTCCGGACGGTCGTCGGAGGTTCTGCAGGAACAAATCCGATAAGTCCAAGAGCTTGCCAAAGTAGCTCGTTGGAACTCACCAAGTGGATCATCGCAAGTCCAAGAGTTTGCCGGAAGTCTGCCGGAGCATCGTCAACGGTTCGTCGGATGTTCACCGGAAGTTTGCTAGAAGCTCACCGGAAGAAGCGATTGACGTACTAGAGTAAGTTACAGTATTAATGTCTTAAATATCGTAGTTAGCATGTACATTAAGTTAGGAATGGGAGGTGATCCCATTAACTTAATCTGGGGGCAATTGGGCCATTGATAGACCCAAATTGGGCCGAATAGATCAGCCTATTCGGACCCAGAATTCTTGGCCAGCGGTGGCACCGCCCAGGAGACTTGGTCTCCTAGGAATTCTAGGCGGTGGTACCGTCTGACCTCGGTCTCCGAGCGAAGTCAAGCGGTGGTACCACCTGAGCTCGGTCTCCGAGTGGTGTCAAATGGTAGTACCTCCCCGTTATGGCGGTAGTACTACCAGGACCTCGAAAAATCGGGAGATAACACTTTTAAGCTCCAAATTCAAACTGATTGGGGCCTATATAAACCCCACCCTTTCTGAATGAAAGGGTAACCGAAAGCTTACATTTATTCTGAGAATTTGAGAGCTTAAAATTGTTATAAAAGGCTAGAAGTTCTTCTCCCTCTCTTCTTCTAAGTTTTGATCATTCAAGAGAGGAGTGAAAATCTGTAAGGGTTGTCTCCTAAGCCCGTCAAAAGGAGAAAAGGTGTAAAAGGTGGTTGGCCTTTACCTATTAAAGGAAGGCCTCTAGTGGACGCCGGTGACCTCGTCGAAGGAGGAAGCCAAAAGTAGATGTAGGTCAAGATTGACCGAACTGCTTTAAAATTACGGTGCTCTCTAGTTTGCATTTATTCTTGCTGTTTACCTTACTGCAAACCTCCATATATGCTTTACTTCCTTATTACTTTTGCTACACTCCTTTACAAACTTGTTTTCAAGTTAAGTTTCCGAAAATGGTTTTACGACGGAAACGATTTCATCGTACGAACGTCATTTGAAATCGACAAAAGTTTTTCCGCTACACTAATTCACCCCCCCCCCCCTCTTAATGCTCTTGATCCTAACACATATAACTAGCAAAACTTAGGTCCAATTGATCCCTAATTGAGTTGGTCCAATTTCAACCCAATTATGTGCTAACTACACATTTTAAGGAATACACTAAGCTAAATAAGTCCGGTAAGTCTAGGTTTCTTCTGACGATCTTCCGATGAACTTTTGATGATCTCTTGGAAATACAAGTGATAAATTCATTTATGATATCTTGTAAATCACTTGAATTATGAATGAGTTTTTTATGATGTGTTAAAAGAATCACTTAAAAAGAAAATGCTTTTCCCATCTTATCGAGATTAATGATTTCATGATATTGTGTGAATCTCGAAATTGATTTTGATGAAATAGTAATAACGTTATTCATGTTATGAATCTTAAAAATGATAATATGCTTCATGTGATAATATGAATACATGAAACACTTATGATATTCCGTGTATTCATAAAATATTTATCTCATCATCCAAAAACTCTTCTTGATATTCCTTATGAGATGAAATGAAATAATGCATGAAATACAAATGAGGAGTTAATGATCATGCATAATAGGATGTAATGAATTCTGACATTTAGATACCATCGTTTGAATATCTATGATCATATTGCCAAAATGATATATCATGAATGCTTGAATAAAATGTTTGATATGCTCATGATGATGATTGATTTTTCGGTATCATGCATAAAAAAAAAATGAAATGTAATGTTAATGAATTTGTGCATTGAAACTATAATGATGCACAAATAAGAATGATTACTTACCTTTGTCATGATTTAGAAATTGATGTAAAGGGTTTTTCCCTTCTTTTTGACAATGACAAAGGGGGAAATAGATTGCTAGCACAATTCAAGAAAAAGACAAAAATTACAAAAGAGAAGAAATTGCTATCTTGAACATCACCGATAATTGCTAGCTTAAAATGTCAAGAAAATACAAAAAATTGTTTATTTTCTTGCACATCTAAAGAGAAGATGCAAATGTAACACTTGCCAAATTGTTTGCTTGCCTCATGTAAAACATTATCTCTTGCTTGTTTGGCATTTTGCTAGCTTGCACTTTGCAAAGAAAGCAAAAATGACACTTCTCAAAAGAGAAGAAAGAGCTTGTTATCTTGAACATCACAAGCTTGCCAAACAAAAATTGCAAAAGTGCTATCTTGCCTATCTCAAGAAGCAAAACTTGCATATCGTAAAAATTTGCTAGCTTGCAACTTGCATATTTCAAGAAGCAAGAGTTGCCTTCTTGAACATCTCTAAATTGCTAGCTTGCAAGTTCTAAAATGTTGCAACATTGCTAGCTTGCATGTTATAAAAGTGCTATCTTGTATGCTGTAAAACTTGCATATCTAAAACTTGATATCTTGAATGTTCTAAGCATGATGTAACATTTGCTAAATTTTTTGGCTTCAAAACTGCATGATGATAAAACTTGATATTATGTTTTTCATGCAATGAGTTGAACAAGTATGTTGATGACATGACATGTTATGCATAAGTTTATGCATAAGTTCATGTTGCAAGTATTCATGATGAATATTGCAATGACTTGAATTCAGTTTGAATTCAAGATTCTATCAATATGGCATATTGATAGGGGGAGTTTGTTTAAACTCCATGAGTTAAGTTTAACTCCGTCATCAAGTGGTTGTCATCATCAAAAAGGGGGAGATTGTTGAATCTCGTATTTTGATGATGAAAACCACTTGATATATGTTTATGATTTAATATGCGTTTTGAGTGACGCAGGATGCTTTGATCAGGATGAGACAATTAAAGCGGGAAAATCATGTTGTGCCGGAGAAACATGTCAGAAGATTGGACGTCGGGCCGGTGGATCGGTCGACGTATCGACAGAAGGCTTCGGGCCGTGGACTCGGGCATCGGGCTAAGAAAAGCGGGTATTGTGCCAAGGATATCGGAGTTACGGAGTCAACTGGCCGATTGGGCAATAGGCTGTAGGAAAGGACGATGCGCCGAAGAATCGGACGAAGCGTCGAGGGACCAATGACATGCCAGACAACTTGGTTAATTGCTTAGGATTAATTGTCTCGATCGAAGTTTTTGTTTTGAGTGTGCAGGATTAACTATGATGGAAGAAAGACATGCAGCAGGAGTTGCGCCGGAGTCAAGACAATGATCACGTTGGGAGTTCGAGAGTTCTACGGAAGTTCGGACGGTCGTCGGAGGTTCTGCGGGAACAAATCCGAGAAGTCCAGGAGCTTGCCAAAGAAGCTCATCGGAACTCGCCAATTGGATCGTCGCAAGTCCAGGAGTTTGCCGAAAGTCCGCAGGAGCATCACCAAGGGTTCATCGGATGATCGACGGAATTTCGCCGGAAGCTCGCCGGAAGAAGCGATTGACGTACCGGAGCAAGTTGCAGTAAATGTCTTAGGAAATAATCGTAGTTAGCACAATGATTAAGTTAGAAATGGGAGGTGATCCCATTAACTTAATCTTGGGGCAATCGGGCCCCTGAAAGACCCAAATTGGGCCGAATGAATCAACCCATTCGGACCTGAAATAGTGCTAGGAGGTAGCACCGCCAGGGTAGGAGGTAGCACCGCCCAGGAGGCAGTCTCCGAGCGAGACTGGGCGGTACAACCGCCCCAGCCAGGAGGTAGCACCGCCTGGGCTCAGTCTCTGAGCGAGACTGAGCGGTGCAACCGCCCCTGACAAGAGGTGGCACCGCCTGAGCTCAGTCTTCGAGCTCTAGCAGGCGGTGCAACCGCCTCAGTCAGGAGGTGCAACCGCCAGAGCTCAGTCTTCGAGCTCTGGCAAGAGGTGCAACCACCCCCTGACAGAGGTGGCACCGCCAAGAGGCTCAGTCTTCGAGCTCTGCCAGGCGGTGCAACCGCCCCAGTTAGGAGGTGCAACCGCTTGATCCCGGAATTCTGGGAATTGACAGATTTGAGCTCCAAATTTGAACTGGGTTGGGGCCTATAAATACCCCACCCATTCAGCACTGAAAGAGCACAGACATACACCGAAATCTTGATCTTTTTCTGTGATTCTTAGAGCTCAAAATTGTTGTAAAGGCCAAAAGTTCTTCTCCCTCTTTTCTTCCAAGTTCTGAGTTGTAAAGAGAGGTGAGAAAATTTCTGTAAGGGTTGTCTCCTAAACCCGTCAAAAGGAGTGAAACTGTAAAAGGGTGGTTGGCCTTCGCCTATTGAAGGAAGGCCTCTAGTTGACGTCGGTGACCTTGTCGGTGGAGGAAGCCAAAAGTGGAGTAGGTCAAGATTGACCGAACCACTCTAAATCCCGGTTTGCATTTACTTTGACCATTTTATCTTTACTGGAAACCTCCTAAATAGCTACTGCCTTCTGTGCTTTTACGAACGAGTTTCTAATTTCAGAGCTTTCCGAATCTGTGTTTAGACGTAAATCGGCTTTTTCGTACGATCATTATATTTCAGTTTACGTTTACGTTTTGATTTCAATCATAACTGCAAACTGCCTTCTGCGCATTTATAAAACGTATCTCAAAGTTCAGTATCTTCAAAATTGGCATTTAGACGTAAATCGTTTTTATCGTTCGAACGCAGCTTTCGATTTTAATCGCAGAAAGTTTTCCGCTGCACTAATTCACCCCCCCCCCCCCCCCCCCCCCCCTCTTAGTGCTATTGATCCTAACAATTGGTATCAGAGCCCGGTATTTCTCATTTCAGATTTACACCCGAGAGAAATGGCTCTTTATGGCTTTCAAGAGGGCTTATCGGTCTTTCGTCCACCGTTGTTTAACGGATTGGACTACACTTATTGGAAAACTCGAATGAGAGTTTTCTTGATTTCTATGAATTTGGATTTATGGAATATCGTTGAAAACGATTTTCAACTTCCCTCTAAACCGATGAACGAATGGTCGGATTTGGAGAAGAAGTATTTTTCTTTAAACGCAAAGGCTATGAATGCCTTATTTTGCACTTTAGACAAAAATGAGTTCAGTCGGATTTCTACGTGCGAAACGGCTTTTGACATTTGGTGAACACTTGAAATCACGCACGAGGGAACTAATAGAGTCAAAGACTCGAAAGTTAATATTTTATTGCATGATTTTGAGCTTTTTCGAATGCAACCAAGCGAGACTATAGGCGACATGTACACCCGTTTCACGGATGTCGTCAATAGTTTAAGAGCTCTTGGAAAATGTTTTTTGGATTTTGAACTCGTAAACAAGATTTTGCGCTCACTTTCTAAACCTTGGGATTCAAAAGTAACTGCTATTCAAGAATCGAAAAACTTGAACCAATTTCCACTTGAAGAACTAATTGGTTCCTTGATCACATATGAAATGACGTGCAATGCACGTGAAGAACTTGAGAACCACCTTCCAAAAAACAGGAAAGATTTGGGACATAGAACATTTGAAGACCACTCGAGCATAAGCTCAAGTGATGGTGAACTTAAACTACAAATGAAACAAAAATTAAAAAGTAAAAAGAACGGAACTACTTGCTTTGAATGCAAGAAGAAGAACAAAAATTGGGACGAATCGAGTTCCTCTGAAGACGAGGAGAAAATCAACAAAGGCGAGGTGGCAAACTACACCTTTCGACCCTGAGGTAATCAAAATGTCTTTAATTTACTTCGAAATTACATGATGCTTTTCATGATGCATTTTTCCTTTTCTTTAAATTTTCTTGAAAATTATATTTTTAATAATTTAATAATGAAAATGCAAAAATATGATCATGCTTGTAATTTTGAAAATGATAATGAAAATTGCATGTCTTATGTTAATGCAAGATAGAAATCTAATGATTGTACAACTAGTGAGATTAATCTTATTTATGTGCTTGAGAAGCAAGAATGTATATTTTGATGATTTTCATATTGCTTTTCAATGACGATACATGGCTTTTGTCTGGAAGGCTTGATATTTTTCATTGTCTTTGTTTGTTAAATATGATGTATGGTTTTGACATAGGAATAAAGATTTGAGCATGCTATTATAAAGTCAATCATATAAATTAAAACTAAAGAAGTTTTAGGCATTTATAAGAATCATTCAAAATTATGTTCAATGAAACCTTGCTTAATGTTGCAATGAAAATATTAAAGTTTTGATACTATGATTTGACGATTTTATGCATGAGATTTTAAAGTTATACATGATGATTTTTGTGATTGATGGTTTTATGATGAAATTCATTTTACGATCTTAAACGTTGATGCATGTTTTCATTTGACATAAATGAAAAAGGCATGCTAACATGAAATCGATCACTTAAGATGAAACACTTAAAAAAGGGGAGAAATATATGAATTGATGCTATAAACACTATGCTATGATTATCCCATGCTTGCATCATCAAGAGATATATGAATTGATATGATTGCCATATTTGCAATGCTTATATGAATTGATGCTATGATTGCCAAATTTGCATTATGCCATGTTTGCATCATGCGTTAAGATATCAAGAACTTGTATCGTAATTTTACGCATTGATATCTTACCATGTGATGAAATGCTACAATTGATGAACACTTGAAATGTAATCCTCTATCTTATTGATTTTTCAATAAATCTATGCTTGTCATATATGAATTTATTGAATGTAATTTTGAGGATGATTTCAGATTTGACAAATGCTTGATTCGTATTTACGACATAAGTTACACTTTAAATATGAATCATGCTTCAATCATGTTAAATGCTTCAATCATTTTCAATCTCTAGAGTTCTCGATTTTGATGAAATACAAGTGATAAATTCATTTATGATATCTTGTAAATCACTTGAATTATGAATGAGTTTTTTATGATATGTTAAAAGAATCACTTAAAAAGAAAATGCTTTTCCCATCTTATCGAGATTAATGATTTCATGATATTGTGTGAATCTCGAAATTGATTTTGATGAAATAGTAATAACGTTATTCATGTTATGAATCTTAAAAATGATAATATGCTTCATGTGATAATATGAATACATGAAACACTTATGATATTCCGTGTATTCATAAAATATTTATCTCATCATCCAATAACTCTTCTTGATATTCCTTATGAGATGAAATTAAATAATGCATGAAATACAAATGAGGAGTTAATGATCATGCATAATAGGATGTAATGAATTCTGACATTTAGATACCATCGTTTGAATATCTATGATCATGTTGCCAAAATGATATATCATGAATGCTTGAATATCATGTTTGATATACTCATGATGATGATTGATTTTTCGGTATCATGCATAAAAAAAAAATGAAATGTAATGTTAATGAATTTGTGCATTGAAACTATAATGATGCACAAATAAGAATGATTACTTACCTTTGTCATGATTTAGAAATTGATGTAAAGGGTTTTTCCCTTCTTTTTGACAATGACAAAGGGGGAAATAGATTGCTAGCACAATTCAAGAAAAAGGCAAAAATTACAAAAGAGAAGAAATTGCTATCTTGAACATCACCGATAATTGCTAGCTTAAAATGTCAAGAAAATGCAAAAACTTGTTTATTTTCTTGCACATCTAAAGAGAAGATGCAAATGTAACACTTGCCAAATTGTTTGCTTGCCTCATGTAAAACATTATCTCTTGCTAGTTTGGCATTTTGCTAGCTTGCACTTTGCAAAGAAAGCAAAAATGACACTTCTCAAAAGAGAAGAAAGAGCTTGTTATCTTGAACATCACAAGCTTGCCAAACAAAAATTGCAAAAGTGCTATCTTGCCTATCTCAAGAAGCAAAACTTGCATATCGTAAAAATTTGCTAGCTTGCAACTTGCATATTTCAAGAAGCAAGAGTTGCCTTCTTGAACATCTCTAAATTGCTAGCTTGCAAGTTCTAAAATGTTGCAACATTGCTAGCTTGCATGTTATAAAAGTGCTATCTTGTATGCTGTAAAACTTGCATATCTAAAACTTGATAGCTTGAATGTTCTAAGCATGATGTAACGTTTGCTAAATTTTTTTGCTTCAAAACTGCATGATGATAAAACTTGATATTATGTTTTTCATGCAATGAGTTGAACCAATATCACAAACACTTGATTGTGGTACTTCTCCTTTTTGTTGATGACAAAGGGGGAGAAGTATGTTGATGACATGACATGTTATGCATAAGTTTATGCATAAGTTCATGTTGCAAGTATTCATGATGAATATTGCAATGACTTGAATTCAGTTTGAATTCAAGATTCTATCAATATGGCATATTGATAGGGGGAGTTTGTTTAAACTCCAGGAGTTAAGTTTAACTCCGTCATCAAGTGGTTGTCATCATCAAAAAGGGGGAGATTGTTGAATCTCGTATTTTGATGATGAAAACCACTTGATATATGTTTATGATTTAATATGCGTTTTGAGTGACGCAGGATGCTTTGATCAGGATGAGACAATTAAAGCAGGAAAATCATGTTGTGCCGGAGGAACATGTCAGAAGATTGGACGTCGGGCCGGTGGATCGGTCGACGTATCGACAGAAGGCTTCGGGCCGTGGACTCGGGCATCGGGCCAAGAAGAGCGGGTATTGTGCCAAGGATATCGGAGTTGCGGAGTCAACTGGCCGATTGGGCAATAGGCTGCAGGAAAGGACGATGCGCCGAAGAATCGGACGAAGCGTCGAGGGACCAATGACATGCCGGATAACTTGGTTAATTGCTTAGGATTAATTGTCTCGATCGAATTTTTTGTTTTGAGTGTGCAGGATGCACTACGATGGAAGAAAGACATGTAGCAGGAGTTGCGCCGGAGTCAAGACAATGATCACGTTGGGAGTTCGAGAGTTCTACGGAAGTTCGGACGGTCGTCGGAGGTTCTACGGGAACAAATCCGAGAAGTCCAGGAGCTTGCCAAAGACACTCGTCGGAACTCGCCAAGTGGATCGTTTCAAGTCCAGGAGTTTGCCGAAAGTCCGCAGGAGCATCACCAAGGGTTCATCGGATGATCGACGGAAGTTCGCCGGAAGCTCATCGGAAGAAGCGATTAATGTACCGGAGAAAGTTACAGTAAATGTCTTAGGAAATAATCGTAGTTAGCACAATGATTAAGTTAAAAATTGGAGGTGATCCCATTAACTTAATCTTGGGGCAATCGGGCCCCTGAAAGACCCAAATTGGGCCGAATGAATCAACCCATTCGGACCTGAAATAGTGCTAGGAGGTAGCACCGCCAGGGTAGGAGGTAGCACCGCCCAGGAGGCAGTCTCCGAGTGAGACTGGATGGTGCAACCGCCCCAGCTAGGAGGTAGCACCGCCTGGGCTCAGTCTCCGAGCGAGACTAGGCGGTGCAACCGCCCCTGACAAGAGGTGGCACCGCCTGAGCTCAGTCTTCGAGCTCTGGCAAGCGGTGCAACTGCCTCAGTCAGGAGGTGCAACCGCCTGAGCTCAGTCTTCGAGCTCTGGCAGGAGGTGCAATCGCCCCTGACAGAGGTGGCACCGCCTAGAGGCTCAGTCTTCGAGCTCTGCCAGGCGGTGCAACCGCCCCAGTTAGGAGGTGCAACCGCCTGATCCTGGAATTCCGGGAATTGACAGTTTTGAGCTCCAAATTTGAACTAGGTTGGGGCCTATAAATACCCCACCCATTCAGCACTGAAAGAGCACAGACATACACCGAAATCTTGATCTTTTTCTATGATTCTTAGAGCTCAAAATTGTTGTAAAGGCCAAAAGTTCTTCTCCCTCTTTTCTTCCAAGTTCTGAGTTGTAAAGAGATGAGAGAAAATTTCTGTAAGGGTTGTCTCCTAAGCCCGTCAAAAGGAGTGAAACTGTAAAAGGGTGGTTGGCCTTCGCCTATTGAAGGAAGGCCTCTAGTTGACGTCGGTGACCTCGTCAGTGGAGGAAGCCAAAAGTGGAGTAGGTCAAGATTGACCGAACCACTCTAAATCTCGGTTTGCAATTACTTTGAGCATTTTATCTTTACTGCAAACCTCCTAAATAGCTACTGCCTTCTGCGCTTTTACGAACGAGTTGAGGATTTAAATTTTGAGGATTTAAATTTTGGACTCCATTCTTGAAACCTTTTGAGGCCTATAAATACCTCACTCATGCTTTAGTTGATAGAGCATATATTCTTAAGAAGAAAAAGTATTGTAAACTCTCATTTTGAGCATAGCTTAAGTCTTCTCCTCCTCTTGAGTTTGGTTATAATTCTAAGTTATAGGAAGTGAGAGATCTTGTGTAAATAAAGAGTATGAAAGTTATCTCCTCAACATAAAAATGGAGAAAATTATAACAAGGGTAATTGATCTTCACCTATTGGAAAGAAGATTAATGGTAAAACCCGATGACCTTAAGAAGAGGAATCAGGAATAAACGTATATCGAAAATATTGAACCATTATAAATCGATTTACCTCTCTTTACTTATACTTTACTTGTGATTTAGTTTTATTCTTTTTTACTTATAACTTTAACTTGATCAATCGAGTTTTCAAAACGTGTTGATTTATTGATCAAGTTTTAATATCAATTAAAAATATTATTATACTAATTCATCATTCCAACTTAGTGTTATTAAAATCCTAACAATTGAAAATTTTAAAAGTAATCGGAATACCACAATATACCACATGTCAAGTTTTGATCTCAATTAATTATTGTTATAGTAATAGTGACATAAGTTACATAATATTGATAACTAAATAAAATAATTTTTATTAGTTCTATAAGAGGAAGTTATCTTAAAATATTTTAAATTGCTTACATGATAGATAAAAGCATTAAGGATAATATATTAAGCATTTCATGAATTATAATGAATTGAGATCCCTTGTCTAGCTTTTGTACATGCCTATTTAACAAGGTATAGATATTCTCGGAGTTCTCTAAGGCACAGAAAACACCAATTGTTCTTGAATGCATCATCCCATAAGTCTAGTCGTAACTTATTCTTGGACAATTATAATTGGAGGTAAGTTTATTTTTCATTGCATATTCAATTCAAGGATTATTTTACTAATATTAATGGTATCATAGCCATGCTTTATCTATATTATTCAGAATATAAATTATACATTTGAGATTTTTTTATGGAATTAATTTATTTGATTTGATCATAAACTTTGATTCAAATTAATTTTCTTGATTCCTTGAAGTTCTATTGTTCCTATATCATAGTTAGTTTGTGTTAGAACCCTTGCAGATTCTAAACTTGGGGTTGATCTCTTTAGGGGATCGGCCTCCTTGGAACTCTATAGGGGTTCCTCCCTCCAAGTTGCTGTTCAAAGGCTGCAGAAAAGATTCATCTATTGCTTAAAAAAAGAGAAGGAATACATGGCTATTTATAGGGCTTCTAAACCCTAACTCCTAATATGACTCCTACTTAGGACTCTTACTTATAACCAACTCCTAATATGACTCCTACTCAAGACTCCTATTCCCTTACAACTCCTAATTCTTCTATAAGAAAAAACCTCCTAACCCTAGCCCACCTCTTCATCTCTTTAATAGGGGTCATCTTAGGTAGGTTTTACATGAATGTCCCTCTCAATTAGGACTCTCCTAGCTAGAGTCCTAACAGACCCGCCCTCTTCAAATCAGCCTTGTCCTCAAGGTTGAGATTCCATGAACTCAGGGAACCAGGTCTTCAGCTCCTCATATGGTTCCCATGTGGCGTCTTCAAGTGGTAAATTATTCCAATGCACTAGTACTTCAATAGAAGGACGTTGGCAACGCATCACGATCCTGCGATCGAGGATGGCTTGTGGTTGAGCTTGAATAACTCCATCCTCAGTGGTGTTGGGCAGTTCGATCTGGGGTGGCTCGTGTTCTCCCAACTTGGGTTTTAAGCATGACACGTGGAAGACAGGGTGAATTTTGACATCCTCAGGTAATTTAAGCCAATACGCTACTGTTCCAATACGCTCTGTGATCTGATATGGCCCAAAAAATCGTGGAGATAGCTTCATAGAGGCTCGAGTGTTGATGGAGAGTTGCTTGTATGGTTGTAGGCGAAGATTGTCACGCCCCCCCGAATTATCACATTTAGGAGGTGTGACCTTGTCGAAAATCAATAATATTATAATTCATCATCAATTCAATCCAGGATCCAATCTAACAATTTGAATCAATAATATACTAAGAATCATTCAAAAATCAATATTCACAATTCATAAACATGTACGTTATATAAATCATAAGCCACTTCACTCAGAGATTCACAAAATCCAAAGGCAACTCAACTAAATATCAACCACAACACAAATCCATAATCGTAGAAGTATATACAATCACAAAAAGATAATTATTTACCATGAGTTCTTATCCTTACACAACGTAAACTTATCATTCCATACACATGAGCGGTCCTTTAAACTTTTACAACACATAAGTATCAACAAATCCTTAACATTACATCAGAAGTAAAGTATACTATACAACAAAAACCTATCATCCAACAAAGATTAGCTCAAAAATCTTCTAGCCTTTCACTGCTTTAACCCAATTCTAGCTTTTCAGTGCGTGACAAGCTACCCTGAAAAATTTATATAGCAACATGGTGAGCATAAAGAGCTCAGCAAGCGTCTAACATATCCATGGTGATAGGAGATGTTCAAGCAGGCTTAGTATCAAGATACAAAAGTAGAAATACAAGTGTTCATTTGAAATCATCTCATTTGATATAAAATCACAAAGATTTACCTCATTCAAAAACAGGCATTACACATAACAATAGGAGAAAGAAAATTGGAGCATTTCATTGGCAAAAGTAGCATTTAGGCATGTATCAAATGGCACATGAAGCATTTAGGCGCATATGAAAGGTGTAAGAGTGTTTGGGGGTATAATAATGACAAACGAAACACTTAAAAGTATAACAAGTGAACCGAATAATAAACACAAGCTTGTATGTCATTTTTTATGTAACATGCATTTCATTTTTATCCAAAGCATAATATGAACTCATAAACAAAGCTTTGGATATCATATCAATAAACATAGAGGGCGCTGTGGGACCATATACATAATGTGATTCATCCATTTCTGGATGACCACCAAGCATAAGTCTCCCACGTCTGGGAGCTGCATCCACCCACGTCTGAGTGAAGTCAATGGGGCCGGCAGAGCAATCGCGGGCTCTAAGCGTAACTCCCTTTACCATTTCTGGCAAATGTTCACAATATCCCACAAGGCACCAGAGTACAAAAGGATACTATGAACAATAACATTGACACATATCAGAAGCATATGCGGAACAACGAAGATATGCATGTGCCATTATCAAACAAGGAAATGCAAACAAAGCATTACATAATAAATTTCAGATATACAATAATTTCAGGATGAACAATATAAGAACTTCAAAGGACTAATATAAATTGAAGAAGAATTTAGCAGAAATCATATTTCCAATAGGATGAAAATTGAATGGGCAAAACCCAACAAAGTTTTCAATTATAACATAATTTGAATGGTACATTTTTTGAATTGTTTGAGTGACCAAGCATGCTCCAAATCACTAAAAATAGGTGTCCTTGGAAAGCTGTATCAATCTATTTTCAGATGAACTCAGATTTCTAATTTTTTGATTTCTTAACAGGAAGTTACAATAAATAGAGTAAAGGAAGGTCAGAATTGATCATCCCTGTTTTGCAGACTTGATAGAATCAATTTAAACAGATGTTTCAGAAGGCAAACATACTTCAAAATTTCCAACTAGGTATCAAAAGAAAGATATCGAATCTAGTTTCCAAATAACTAAGTTTTGCATAATTCAGAATTTTCTCTAGAGAGTTATGAGCAATTTAGTAACAGAAGGTCAGAAATTTCAGTCCCTATTTTGCAGAATCTATAGGGTTAATTGAAACAGAAGTCTTAGTAGGTATTTAAACTCCAAATCATTCAAACTTAGTGTCAAAATAAAGATATTTGAGTCTACTTTCAAATGAATTAGGCTTTGCCTAAATCAGAGTTTAGTGCTAAAAGTTAAATCCAAAATAATGTATAGAAGTTAGATTACTAAAAATTTTCAGATTCATGGCGTTGTATCAAAAGGAAAGAAAGGTTTGGTACTAAGCTGAAATCTTTTGAATTATGAAGAATTAAAAGGAAAATAGAGATTAAGAATTCTGTAGGAAGAGGTTAGAACACTTGCCTTAGATGAGTTTGATTCCCAAATATAGGGAGTTGATGCAAAACCTCAAACAAAGTTTCCTCTTCTTCTTCTTCTTCTCCTTCTTGTTCTTCTTCTCTCCTTCTTCTTCTCCTCAAACTAACGTTGGCTGCAAAGTTTCCTTTTAATGGTGCCTTAAATTACTTAGGTTTGGCTCATGCTAAAATAGTAAGGTGGCAAGCATGCATGGGGTTTAGGTGTCAACTTTAGAATAAATGCAAGTGGCTCATCCTTGTTAATGACACATGTCCTCCATTTTATTTTATTTTATTTTTATTTACTCAATTCTGAATATTCTATAAATCATATCAAAATTTTAATATTTACTCTTAGGTCCTTTGCCATAAACTTTAATATAATATTATTTAATAAAAAAATTATTAAATAATCCTCATATTTACAAACAAGCATTTACTAATTTTTTTTTTAAAATGGGGGATGTTACACTCTCCCCTCCTTGAAAAAAAATTTAGTCCTCTAAATTTGTCATACCTTTTTCGGTGAAAAGATGAGGATAAGCTTTCTTCATTTCTTCCTCTAGCTCCCAGGTCATTTCATTTGTAGAATGATGCTTCCAAACTACTTTAACCAGAGTAATGATTCTATTTCTTAAGATCTTCTCGTTTTTATCAATAATCCGAATGGGCTCTTCCTTGTAAAATAAGTCTTTCTCAATCACAATCGGCTCATACTCAATGACATGAGAGGGATCAGGTATATACTTTCTGAGCATTGACACATGAAATATATCATGAATATGACACATCGATGGTGGGTAAGGCAATCTTGTAAGCGATAGAGCCAATTCTTTCAAGGATCTCAAAAGGTCCAACGAACCTTGGGTTTAACTTTCCTTTCTTTCCAAATCTTACAATGCCTTTGGAAGGGGAGACCTTTAGGAATACAAAATCCCCTACTTGGAACTTGATATCTCGTCTTCTATTGTCAGCATAGCTCTTTTGCCGACTTTGAGCAGTCTTTAGCCTTTTTATGATAACCAGAATCTTTTCAGTAGTCTCTTGTACTTTATCTGGTGCTAACAACTTTCTATCACCAATTTCCTCCCAACATATAGGCATTCTGCATTTTTGCCCATACAATGCTTCATAAGGAGCCAACTGAATGCTCGAATGGTAACTATTATTGTAAGTGAACTCAATAAGAGAAATATCTTTATCTCATTCATCTCTCCAATCCATAACATAGGCTCTAAGCAAATCCTTAAGTACTTGAATTGTTCTTTCAGATTGACCATCAGTCTAAGGGTGATAGGTAGTGCTAAACTTTACTTTGGTGCCCATAGAATCTTGTAATCTCCTCCACAATCTAGAAAGAAATATGGAGTCTCTATCCGAGATAATCTCCTTCGGGACACCATGAAGTCTTACTATTTCATCAACATACAAATATACAAGCTTATCAAGAGAATAAGTCATATTAATTGGTAAGAAATGTGCAAATTTGGTTAACCTATCAACAATGACCTAAATAGCATCGTGCTTTCTAGAGGTTCTGGGTAGTCCTGAAACAAAGTCCATAGTAATGCATTCTCATTTCCATTCAGGAATATCTAAGGGCTGTAACAAACCTCTAGGTCTCTAGTGTTCTGCTTTGATTTGCTGACAAGTCAAACACCTTGAAACATATATTGCAATCTCCTTCTTCATGCCTTTCCACCAATAATGACTTTGGAGATCTCTGTACATTTTTATGCTACTAGGATGCATAGTGTACTTTGAATTGTGACCTTTGTTCAAGATTTGGTTCTTGATATCTGAGTCATTTGGAACACATATTCTATCCCCAAATCTCAATAGGCCATCATCTGAAATTTGAAAATTCAACTTCAATCCCTTTTCAACTTCATTCCTCAAGTATATTAAATGTGGATCTCGTAGTTGTCCTTCTTTAATTTATTGAATGAGATCAGTTTGCACCTGGATAGAGGTCATCAACATTATTGAGTCTCGCCCTTTCCTTATTACATTCGAATCATAATTTTTTTCTAATAGCTTCCATTGCTTCACAACCAGACTAGCCATAAAACTTGTAGATTTTCTACTAAGTGCATCAGCTACAACATTTGTTTTACCTAGGTGATAACGGATGGTACAATCATAATCCTTTAGAAGTTCTATCCATCTTCGCTGCCTCATATTTAACTCCTTCTGTGTAAAAATGTATTTTAAACTCTTGTGATCAATAAAGATATCAAATGTCCGCCCATACAAGTAATGTCTCCAAATCTTTAGAGTAAAGATGATTGCTTCCAATTCTAAATCATGAGTCGGATAATTCAATTCATAATTCTTTAGCTGCCTTGAAGCATAAGCAATTACTTTCCCTTTTTGCATTAAAACACATCCAAGGCCCTTTCTTGAAGCATCAGTATAAACTACAAATCCTTCATTACCACTCGGAATAGTGAGAATAGGGGCACTAGTTAATCTTCTTTTTAATTCTTGCATTCTTTGCTCACAATCACCACTCCATTCAAATTTTGCATTCTTTTGAGTCAGTTTGGGAAGGGGATAAGCAATTTGAGAAAATCCCTCCACAAATCTCCTGTAATAACCTGCCATGCCCAAGAAACTTCTAATTTCTGTTACATTTGTTGGCACTTCCCAATTAACTACTGCTTCCACCTTCTTTGGATCAACAGATATGCCCCTTCCTGAAATCACGTGGCCTAAGAAAGCAATTTTCTTCAACCAAAATTCACATTTGCTGAACTTTGCATACAACTTCTTTTCTCTTAGTATAGATAATACATCTCTCAAGTGTTTATCATGCTCTTGATTACTCCTTGAATATACTAATATGTCATCAATGAATACAATTACACAATCATCTAAGAGTGGCTGAAATATTCTATTCATCAGTTCCATAAAAGCTGCAGGAGCATTAGTCAAGCCAAAAGGCATTACTAAAAATTCGTAGTGACCATATTGAGTCCTAAAGGTTGTTTTTGGAATATCCTCCTTCTTGACCTTCAACTGATAGTAACCTGATCTTAGATCAATCTTGGAGAATACTTGTGCACCCTGATCAAACAAGTCATCAATCCTGGGTAGGGGATACTTGTTTTTTATGGTCACTTGATTCAATTGTCTATAATCAATACAAAGCCTCAACGTCCCATCCTTCTTCTTAACTAATAGCATTGGAGCACCCCACGGTGAGATGCTGGGTCGAATGAAACCCTTATCTAACAACTCTTGTATTTGCTTCTTCAATTCCTCGAGCTCGAGTGGTGCCATTCTCTGACTTTATGATCTAACTTTCCACAGGCAAAATAGGCTCCAGTCACCCGAAAACTCTCACTTGTTTCATGATTACGTCCACATTTTGTACACGATAGAGTTCTTTGTGATGGAGTTCCTTTCTCAAATCTAGGTACCTTTACCTTCTTGTTACTTCTTTTTGCTTCATTTCCTCTCTTACTTTTACCAACAAACTTATCCTTGCTATTCTTGTCCCTGATTTCTTGGATCTCCTCCAAGTCTTTTTCAAGTATGAAAGCTCTTTCTACTACATCAGTGTATACCTGGAGTTTTAAAGCTGATATCCGGCTTCTTATTGCAGGCCTTAATCCTCTTTCAAATCTTCTTGCTTTCCTATATTCATTATCAACCATATGTGTGGCAAATCTAGATAGCTCGGTGAATTTAGACTCATATTTGGCTACTATCAAATTTCCTTGGATGAGATTCAGGAACTCCAATTCTTTCTGCTCTCTGATACAATCTAAAAAATATTTATCATTGAACTTTTCTGTAAATACCTTCCAAGTGATTAGCTCCTATTGAGCTTTAGAAATCCTCTTCATGGTTCGCCACCAGTGCTCAGCCTCTCCTTCTAGCATGAAGGTAGCAAGAGAAACCTTCTTATCATCTGGGTAATTTAAAACATCAAATATTTTCTCTATCTGCATCATCCATTGTTCTGCTACCATTGGATCAGGCTCAGCACTAAAACTGGGAGGACTAAGCTTCTTAAATTGTTCAATTCCCAACCCAGTCTGGTTTGAATTCCCAGCTTCATCATTTCTTCCTTGTTGGACTTGTTGTTGCATTACTTGTGTCATCGCCTCTAGAGTTTTCATAATTCCACTCAATTGATCAGAAGTAGGTGCAACAGGAGAACCAGATGACCTCTTCATCCTTGCTTCCTAAAAATAACAAAAGAAAACTTTTGATCAGTCTCTAAATAGAAATCACTAAACCTCAAAATTTATTACACATCTAGCATATCAAAATTCTTAGAAATCCTCAAATCATGCTCTGATACCAACTCTGTCACGCCCCCCGAATTATCACATTCAGGAGGTGTGACCTTGTCTAAAACCAATAATATTATAATTCATCATCAATTCAATCCAGGATCCAATCTAACAATTTGAGGATACTAAGAATATTTCAAAAATCAATATTCACAATTCATAAACATGTACGTTACATAAATCATAATCCACTTTACTCAGAGATTCACAAAATCCAATGGCAACTCAACTAAACATCAACCACAACACAAATCCATAATCGTAGAAGTATATACAATCACAAAAAGATAATTCTTTACCATGAGTTCTTATCCTTATACAACTTAAACTTATCATTCCATACACATGAGCGGTCCTTTAAACTTTTACAACACATAAGTATAAACAGATCCTTAACATTACATCAGAAGTAAAGTATACTATACAACAAAAACCTATCATCCAACAAAGATTAGCTCAAAAATGTTCTAGTCTTTCACTGCTTTAACCCAATTCTAGCTTTTCAGTGCGTGACAAGCTACCCTGAAAAATTTATATAGCAACGGGGTGAGCATAAAGAGCTCAGCAAACGTCTAACATATCCATGGCGATAGGAGATGTTCAAGCAGGCTTAGTATCAAGATAAAAAAATAGAAATACAAGTGTTCATTTGATATAAAATCACAAAGATTTACCTCATTCAAAAACAGGCATTAGACATAACAATAGGAGAAAGAAAATTGGAGTATTTTATTAGCAAAAGAAGCATTTAGGCATGTGTCAAATGGCATATGAAGCATTTAGGCACATATCAAAGGTGTAAGAGTGTTTGGGGGCATAATAATGTCAAACGAAACACTTCAAAGTATAACAAGTGACCTGAATAATAAACACAAGCTTGTATGTCATTTTTTATGTAACATGCATTCCATTTTTATCCAAAGCATAATATGAACTCATAAACAAAGCTTTGGATATCATATCAATAAACATAGAGGGTGCTGTGGGACCACATACATAATGTGATTCATCCATTTATGGATGACCACCAAGCATAAGTCTCCCACTTCTGGAAGCTCCATCCACCCACGTCTGAGTGAAGTCAATGGGGTCGGTAGAGCAATCGCGGGCTCTAAGCATAACTCCCTTTACCATTTCTGGCAAAGGTTCACAATATCCCACAAGACACCAGAGTACAAAAGGGTAGTATGAACAATAACATTGACACATATCAGAAGCATATGCGAAACAATGAAGATATGCATGTGCCTTTATCAAACAAGGAAATGCAAACAAACCATTACATAATAAATTTCAGATATACAATAATTTCAGGATGAATAATACAAGAACTTCAAAAGACTAATATAAAGCTCAATTGAAGAAGAATTTAGCAGAAATCATATTTCCAATAGGATGAAAATTGAATAGGCAAAACCCAACAAAGTTTTCAATTATGACAGAATTTGAATGATACATTTTCTGAATTGTTGGAGTGACCAAGCATGCTCCAAATCACTAACAATAGGTGTCATTGGAAAGCTGTATCAATCTATTTTCAGATGAACTCAGATTTCTAATTTTTTGAGTTCTTAACAGGAAGTTACAACAAATAGAGTAAAGGAAGGTCAGAATTGATCATCCCTATTTTGCAGACTTGATATAATCAATTTATACAGATGCTTCAGAAGGCAAACATACTTCAAAATTTCCAACTAGGTAACTAAAGAAAGATATGTGAATCTAGTTTCCAAAGAACTAAGTTTTGTATAATTCATAATTTTCTCTAGAGAGTTATGAGCAATTTAGTAACAGAAGGTCATAAATTTCAGTCCCTATTTTGCAGAATTTGTAGGGTTAATTGAAATAGAAGTCTTAGTAGGCATTTAAAATCCAAATTATTCAATCTTAGTGTCAAAATAAAGATATTTGAGTCTACTTTCAAATGAATTAGGCTTTGCCTAAATCAGAGTTTAGTGCTAAAAGTTAGATCCGAAACAATGTATAGAAGTCAGATTACCGAAAAATTTTAGATTCATGGCTTTGTATCAAAAGGAAAGAAATGTTTGGTACTGAGCTGAAATCTTTTGAATTATGAAGAATTAAAAGGAAAACAGAGATTAGGAATTCTGTAGGAAGAGGTTAGAACACTTGCCTTAGATGAGTTTGATTCCCAAATATCGGGAGTTGATTCAAAACCTCAAACAAAGTTTCCTCTTCTTCTTCTTCTCTTCTTCTTCTTCTCCTCAAACTAACGTTGGCTGCAAAGTTTCTTTTTAATGGTGCCTTAAATTACATAGGTTTGGCTCATGCTAAAATAGTGAGGTGGCAAGCCTGCATGGGGGTTTAGGTGTCAACTTTAGAATAAATGCAAGTGGCTCATCCTTGTTAATGACACATGTCCTCCATTTTATAAATCATATCAAAATTTTAATATTTACTCTTAGGTCCTTAGCCATAAACTTTAATATAATATTATTTAATAAAAAAATTATTAAATAATCCTCATATTTACGAACAAGCATTTACTAATTTTTTTTTTTTTAAATGGGGGATGTTACAAAGATAAACCCAATCTCCTACTGAAAATTCTCTTTCGCTTCGTCGTGTGTCGGCTTGCTGCTTCATTCTAGCTTGAGCTGTAGAGAGATTATCTTTTAACAGTTGTAGGAGTTTGTCCCTATCAATCAATTCTTGTTCAACCTGATCTACCTTGGCTGAGCCAATTACATACTTTGGAATCACAGGGGCTGGTCGACCATACAATGCTTTATAAGGGGCATATTTTGTAGATAAATGATATGTAGTATTATACCACCATTCGGCCCAGGGAAGTCATTTTGCAGACTCTTTTGGTCGGTCACTAGCGAAACACCGAAGGTACGTCTCTAAACACCTGTTTACCATCTCTGTTTGGCCGTCAGTTTGTGGATGATACGCTGTGCTCATCTTGACTTTGGTGCCTTATAACTGGAATAACTAGGTCCAAAATTTACTAGTGAAGATCCTATCATGATCATTTACAATGGACCTTGGCATCCCGTGCAGTTTAACAATATTTTCTATGAAAACTTGGGCAATACTAGTAGTAATGTAGGGACTTCTCACAGCACAAAAATGAGCATATTTCGTAAGTCGATCAACCACCACGAGAATTGTGCTTTTACCTTTAGTAGGTGGCAGCCCTTTAATGAAGTCCATGGAGATGTCAGTCCACACCGAGTCCGGTATAGGTAGTGGTTGTAGTTTCCCTGGATTTGCCACGATTTCACCCTTGTGCTGTTGACATACATCACATTGTGCCACATATTCAGCAATAATTTTTTTCATCCCTCTCCAATAAAAATTTTGCTTCACTCTTTTGTAGGTTCTTAGGAATCCATGTTAGGATCGGAGCGGCACTAAGAGGGGGGGTGAATTAGTGCAGCGGTAAAGTGCGATAAAGTTTTCACGATTTAAACACTTTTCAGAAACTTTGTATGACAAAAGCAACGTTTTCTGTTTAAAATCGTTTCGATTTCGTTTTAACTTGAAGGGATAAGTAAGACGGAGACAAAGCAGTATAGCATTAAAGTGCAAATGGTTTGCAGTAATGTAAATGACAATAAGTAAATGCAAACCAGATATCACGTCGATTTTACAGTGGTTCAGTCAAATGACCTACATCCACTTGTGAGGCCCCTCTTCGATGAGGCTCCCACCTTCCACTAGCAAATCTCTTGAAAGGGAAGGGTGAATACCCCTCTTACAACTTTTTACAAGCGGTTCACTCTTATACAGATTTTTAGCAAGTAAGAAGGAGGTGAACACTAGCAAATTGAAAACAAGACTAGCTAAGACTTTTCTAAGGCCTTTCTCTCAAACACTTGCTGCTCAAAAAGTTGTAATCTTAGCTGAGATTTGAGGGGTATTTATAGGCCTCAAGTGGATTCAAATTTGGGCTCCAAATTTGAATTCTCTTTGGGTTCCCGATGCTAGCGGTGCCACCGCCTGTCACTGTCAGACATTGATAGTGCTGGGCGGTGCAACCACCCAGCTCTCGGGTGCTAGGCGGTGCAACCACCCAGTCTGGCGGTGCCACCGCCAGACCCTTCGGTTCACTTGTTGGGCTTCAAATTTAGCCCAAACCAAGTCTAATTTTGGGCCCAGTTGGCCCCTAACCAGGATATAGGATTATCTCTTAATCCTAATCCTAATTACAAGTGAACTACATAACAAAACACATCCTAAGCAAGTTTTCAACTGCGAATGTCGAGTCTTGTTCCGGCGAGCTTTCCGGCGAACTTCTTCCGACGGACTCCCAGCAAGCTCCCGAACTTGTGATGACTTTAACGAGTAGCCGAGCCTTCTCGGTGATCTCTGTGAACCTCCGATGATCTCTTCGGCGAACTTCCGAAAATTCCGACAGGTTCCCGATTTCTTCTCGGTTGGTTCCGGCAGCATCTCCGACGATTCTTCAGACTCTTAAACGTCCATCGAACTTGACTTCGGTATTCTTGCTTTGTGTTTTCTGGTTATCGTAGTTACTCCTGCACACTTAACTCAATAATATGGATTAGATCAATTAACCCATCAATTGATTTTATCATCAAAATCCGAGATTCAACAATCCAGAGTGTGCTGCTGAAGGTATGGAGTGCATTTTATGCAGGATGATTATGATACAAGGGGAGTCAGGTATAAGCACAATACGACCTTTGTAGCGTAGATCCCTCGAATCCCAAGTGTAGTAGGTTATTGCACTTGGATCCTCCTCCAATTTTTTTATAATGTTGCTGATCTCTGGATCCTTCTTCCATTCTTCCCTAATGTCCACGAGGAGACTAGTGGTAGGAAGGGAGATGCCTGAAACCTTATCTTGCTCAGGTAGCCGTGAGAGTGCATCTGCAACAACATTTTCTTTCCCCTTTTTGTAAATAATTTCATAATAAAATCTAAGAAGTTTGGTTACCCATTTTTGTTGCTCAGGGGATGATATTTTTTTCTCCAAAAAATACTTGAGGCTTCTATGGTCGATTTTAATTTGAAATCGCCGGCCAATCAGGTAGGGTCTCCACCTCATTACTGCGTGTACAATGGCGAGCATCTCCTTATCATATACTGACATGTTTTGATGGGAGGAAGATAATGTCTTGCTAGTGTATGCGAGTGGTCGACCATCTTGCATGAGAACGGCTCCAATTCCAACTCCATATGCGTCGGTCTCAATGATGAAGGGTCGACTGAAATCTGGTAACGCTAGCATCGGTGTCGTTGTCATGGCTACCTTAAGTTTGTCGAAGGCAGTAGAGGCTTTGTCTAACCATTGGAAAGCATCTTTTTTCAGTAGAGAAGTGAGTGGTGCACTGATCTTCCCATAGTCCTTAACAAATTTTCGGTAGTAGCCTGTTAGTCCAAGGAACCCGCGTAGTAATTTCACGTTTGTAGGTTTCGGCCAGCCTTGCATTGTCTCAATTTTTGTTGGGTCTACCACCACTCCTTCTAATATTATGTGCCCAAGGTACTCTACTTTTTGCTAGAGAAAGCTACACTTTGGTTGCTTAACAAAAAGAGTATTCTCCCGAAGGATCGTCAGAACAATCCGTAAATGCTGAAAGTGAGTTTCAAGAGAAGGGCTGTAAATGAGAATATCATCGAAAAATACCAGCACAAATTTATGAAGAAAGCTCTGAAAAATATCGTTCATGAGACTTTGGAAGGTTGGAGGAGCATTAGTGAGTTCAAAAGGCATTACCAAGAATTCATAATGACCATCATGTGTGCGGAATGCAGTTTTTGGAATGTCATCTTCACATACCCGAATTTGGTGGTAACCGGATCGGAGGTCCAACTTCGTGAAGACTCGAGCTCCTTTTAATTCATCAAGAAGTTCATCCACAACTGGTATTGGGTATTTGTCCTTGACGGTGATGCCATTTAAAGCTCGGTAGTCGATGCACATCCGCCAAGTTTCGTCCTTCTTGCGTACAAGTAGCACTGGTGAGGAATAGGGGCTGCAACTTGGCCGAATCACCCCTGTTTTAAGCATCTCCTTTACAATCTTTTCAATTTCATCTTTCTGGAGGTGAGGATATCAATATGGTCGAGTGTTCGCTGGTGGCTTGCCCAGAAGGATTGGAATTCAATGGTCATGTTGTCGAGAAGGAGGAAGACCGCATGGTTCAGCAAAAATGTCGGCAAATTCAGTAAGCAATTAGGTAAGATTTTGATCTTCAATTTCTATTTTCTTCCCCTCTGGTTGCTACTGGAGGTGCATCAAAAAGCCACCATTTACGTTGTGTAAAACTTTCTCCATTTGTTGGGTCAAAACAGTGGTAACGTTGCTTCCGCGCTTCCCGCGTAGGATGATTTGTTTGCCCTTACAGTAGAATTTCATAATTAATTTAGAAAAGTTCCAAGAGACATCACCTAGTGTAGTCAGCCATTCTATACCAAGCATTGCCTCATAGTCATCAAGTGGTAGGAGGAAGAAATCTGTGATAATTTCTTGGTCTTGCAGTAATAGTTTCACCTGCGGGCATCTTTGGTCGCACTTTAGGATTCTGGCGTCAGCCACCTTTACATCGAACTTACTGCAACCTTCAATTTGCAGTGCCATCCGAGCAGCAACCTTACTATTCAGGAAGTTATTAGTGCTGCCCGTGTTGATAAGAACAGTAATTGGCTGTTGTTTGAGAAGGCCTCCAACTTTCATCGTTTGCGGGTTTGAGTAGCCAGCTAGTGCGTGTACCATAATGTCGGTCGGTTGTGGCTCTTCTTTCATATCTTCTATTTCATATTCAAGGCTCTCTTCTGGATGTTCAATGACCTCTTCTTCTACTGGTTCAATCATAAGAAGTCTCCCTTTTCTACAGCGATGCTCGTGGCTCCATGGCTCGTCGCAATGCCAACATAACCCCTTCGCAGATCGCTCCCAAAGTTCTTCTATTGTTAACCTTTTCGGTGCAGGGACTCGGTTGATAGTAAGGGGGGTGAGGGCTTTAGTATTGTAGGTCGAGGAGTGATCCTAGTCCTCCGGGCTTCACGGTTCAATCGCTCCTCTTGAAGTCGTGCAAAAAAGATGGCTGTCATAAGCGTGTATGGTTGTCGCGCCTTAACTTCTCCCCGGATCTCCGGCTTTAAGCCCTCAATAAAGGTCCCCAATAGTTGTTTTTTAGACCAATCATGAGTTTGATTAGATAACCTTTCAAATCTGGTTTGGTACTCCTGAATGGTGGAGGTTTGTCGGATCTTTGCTAGTTGTCCGTCAATATTCTCGTAATAAGTTGGTCCGAAGTGGATCAGCAGTCCTTCTTTGAATTATCACCATGAAAGGACTCCATAAGTGTGTTCAAACCAGTCAAACCACTGTATGGCATCCCCTTCAAGATGTATAGCTGCAATTTCCACCATGGATGCATCCGCAGTTTTATGGTACCGAAAATATCGCTCCGCGCGCGAGATCCAACCAATTGGGTCTCCTTCTTCCCATCTAGGGAAGTCCACTCTTATGTGCGAATAGTTGGGGTCGGTCATAGAGCCTCCCCTCTCTTGGAAGTCATCTCTTTGGGCATGATGTGATTGGTTAGAGCTCTCTCCTTGATGTGATTTTTCGGGCTTGGTGGTCGGCCCAAACTGAATTCGGTAAGGAGAGTCCGAATCTTATCCTTCATTCGTGCCTCGAAGGCTTCAAATTTAGCATTGATTGCCTCCTTAGATGCCATACTATATGACTCCAAATCTGTGATGTTAAGATCTCTCTGTTGCAATTCACGTGGAGATCAAAGGATGATCCGCGGTGGTAGAGATGATGGCGGAATTTGGTGACGATCTTTTAAGCAATTGTGGGAATTGCTTTGGGCAGCTGTGGAGGGCTGATGGATGGCTATGGAAGGGCAACGAGATGCCAAGAACGCTGCTCTGATACCAGGTGTTAGAACCCTTGCAGATTCTAAACTTGGGGTTGATCTCTTTAGGGGATCGGCCTCCTTGGAACTCTATAGGGGTTCCTCCCTCCAAGTTGCTGCTCAAAGGCTGCAGAAAAGATTCATCTATTGCTTAAGAAAAGAGAAGAAATACATGGCTATTTATAGGGCTTCTAAACCCAAACTCCTAATAGGACTCCTACTTAAGACTCTTACTTCTAACCAACTCCTAATAGGACTCCTACTCAAGACTCCTATTCCCTTACAACTCCTAATTCTTCTTTAAGAAAAAACCTCCTAACCCTAGCCCCCCTCTTCATCTCTTTAATAGGGGTCGGCTTAGGTAGGTTTTACATGAATATCCCTTTCAATTAGGACTCTCCTAGCTAGAGTCCTAACAATTTGTCATGAAGTGCCTATAGTAGAACTCTTTGATCCTTTTGTTGATATCTAGTTCCAATAATTAATATTAATACTATAATACTTATTAAAAGGTTGAAGATATAATTTATCTAAGTTGTGCGATATCGCGTGTGTCCATGCATAAATGATTAATCTTCTCATAATCTCACAGGTTTCTTAAAAATCTACAAAAACAAGAACGAGTTGATTGAAGCATTATACTCATGATCCTAAAGATAAATATTTCAATAAATATTTGATATACAAGATAAAATACATAAATTTGGTAGGCTCTGATAATACTTTTTAATTTCATTTCATATTTTTTATACCCCAAACTTATTTAAAGGTTAAGAGTTCAAAAATTTTTTAATAAATATAAAACTGTTAGATTTTGTGGTCCTTTATAATTGGATAAGATATATGTAATATAATTAATTTGATTCTGATGAAATATATTGGCCAATAGAAAAATAGTCCACTTAAAGTATAATTCCTTAGGAGATAATCTTAATGGGAGGAACTCTCCTAATTACTTATCCTAGACCCTCTATTGTCGCCTATAAATAGACAAGATCTCTAGGGACAAAACACAAGAAGAAATAGAGAGGTTATCTCGGATTACAGTCTTTCCCTCAACTCTTCTCTCTAATCATCTATCTAGGTGGTCCTATAAAAAGATAGGAAAAGAGAAGAAGGATCTAGTACCTTTTAAAAATTAAAAGATTGTTTCCATATTTAATATAGCATATTATAGATTTTATGCTTATAATTGGTATCAGAGCTAGGTTCTTGAGATCAAATACATTAGATCTATTATTTTTGTTTACGATGCATGAATGATCCCTATTCTCCAATGATCGCGACGCAGCAAAGGTCGCCATCAACCTTACTAAGTACAACCATCGATTCTGCTATACTGGGCAACATGCGCGTCGTAGTGCAGCAGGCGGTAGCACGACACCTATTCGGCAGCCGCACGAGGGCAGACAACCGCATTAGGTGGCGATCGCGCGCGGATAGGCCGCACCTAAGCGGGGGTCGCTTGCGGGTAGGTCGCACCCAAGCGGCGGCCTCACTCTGGCAACAACCGGAGCCAGCCATGCACAAGCGTCAACAGGCGCGCAGGTAGCAACCACACGCACGGGCAGCAATGCCCTAGGCCATGCGTTGGCAGCAACCGCGGCTAGCCGTGCACAAGCATCGATAGCAACTACACGCGCGGGCAACCGCACCCAAGCAGCGGCCATGCATAGGTAGCAACCGCCGTAGTGGCCGCGCGAGGGCAGTGCTAGGATCAAGAGTCAGCACTAAGAGGGGGGGTGAATTAGTGTAGTAATAAAATAACATCGGTTTAAAAACTTTCGTATGATAAAAACTAATTTCGACGAAAATCGATTTCGGAAGCTCAATAACTTGGAAGCGTATGGAAGCGTAGTGACTAAGTAAAGTAGTTATTTGGCCACATGACAATGGTAAATTTAGTGCCACATCCACATAGAATCAAATCAAGCAAAGAAATAAAAATTGGATCCCTAGTAGTTGGACATGGGATCGACCGGGATCACAAAGACATTCCCTATGTACATGGGAGGCCCTTCTCAATAAAATACCTACAATAGATAATATGAAGAGAAGAGGTATCTACCATGTTAACCGATGCTCCCTTTGTATGCAACAAGAAGAAACTGTTGACCACCTCTATTTTGCTTGTGACTATACTAAATGGATTTGAAAGGAGATTCTCCAGCGATTTGAACTCAATAGATTGCCGCAACCAAACTTACATCAAGAACTAGGTGACCTCATGCAATGTTTCTCAAGAAAAGGGCCTCTCACACAACTGACAAAGGTTACTTTCAGATGCGGTATTTGGTGGATGTGGAAGGAGAGCTATAGCAGAATATTTGAATGTCAACACAAACAATGCTCAGCTCTTGACAAAGATTATTAGAGACTTAAGATCCTGTATGGAGCCCGATCTCAAATTGGAGCACATAACCCGAATAGAAAAAGATATTTTTATCAAATTTAATTTTGTGATTAACTAAAGATCTTGGGAATGATGTTAAATACTATACCCATAGATAGTCTTGAAATATCTGGACATACATTTTATTTGTTGGCTATAGTCAGGAGTTATAGTCTATAGCATGTGTAGTTATAACTACCACATGTGCACTCTATGAGTTACTTGACTTTGTCTATGACTTGTATAGATAAAGCTATTTGTAGAATTTTAAAACAATCAATTTACTTTTACTTATCAAAAAAAAAGTAAAGTAGTTTACAGTATGTAAATGGCAAAAATAAAATACAAACCAGAGAACACCAATTTTATAGTGGTTCGGTCATCATGACCTACATCCACTCTGCCGATTCCTCTTCCGTCGAGGTCACCGGCATCCACTAACGATCTTCCTTTGATAGGCGAAGATTAAACTCCTTCTTACACCCCTCTTCTCCTTTTACCGGGTTTAGGAGACAACCCTTACAAGCACTCACTCTCCTCTTTTAAACAGAATTCTAACACTAAGACTTGGAGGACAGAATTTCTAAAGAGATTGCAGTAACGTTTTTTTACTTTTAGACTCTTTGTGCTTCTATGTTTTTGTCATGCCCCTCAAAATATCCATTATATTAAAATTTTCAACACAAACCAATCCAGGATCCAAACTAACATTTGAGGACACTGAAAAATATTCTATCAAATTCACATCTATAAAACCTATGCAGTTTATAATCATATATCATGTCACCCGATAATTCACATTTATGGCAACCCAAGCCAACTTGAAAAACATGAACAACATTTATAAATCCACAAGCTAAGTAATTTATACAATCACAACTCCAACCATTTACCACAAGTTCATATCATCGTAAACTAGACTTAACATTCCGAAATTCCAAATAAAAGAGATCTTCTAACACTTTTACATAGTATATCCATTTTGATTTATCGACAACATTTCATTACATACAAAATATGCTTATACAACAATAACATAATAACCAATAAGACTTGCCCATAATTCTGAATAGCTCTCCATTGCCTCAGCCCAATTCAAACATCTCAAAGAGTGACAAGCTGACTTGAAAGATTTTATATAACAACGGAGTGAGCTAAAAACAGCTCAGCAAGTGACAAAGCATATTCAGAACAAAAAGAATGATTTCAAACAAGTAGGGTATCATAATGCAAGACAAAATACAAGAATTCTCAAGATACCATATCATTAGATACAAAATCATAAGTGTCATGTCATTTAAAACATATTTGGTTCATAACAGATGGAGCATAGAGTAATTGGAGCATATCAATAGCATATGAAATGTTCCGGAACATATCAACAACATATGGAACATTTCGAAGCATAACAATAGCAAATGAAACATTTCGGAGCATATCAAAGGCGTATGAAATGTTTCGGAGCTTATCAATGACAAATGAAACATTTCAGAATATATCAATGGCATATGGACCATTTCGAAGCACATCAAAGAACGAATACGAAATAGAAGCTCAGACGTCGTACCCTAGCATAGTGCATGTGAGGTTTAACTCAGTGGTGGCTCCACGCCGTGATGAGTTCTCGACTCCATCCACGGGTAACCCTTTCCTACTCGAGCCCTCTCACCCTACCCAAGTGCTAGGTCGGCTCTGAATTTCATATCAAACAGATAGAAGGTGAAGTGGGATTCCAAACATAATATGGTCTATTCATTTCTGAATGACCACTAAACATAATCTAGAGCATCGCGAGCTCTAAGCACATACCCTTTACCATTTCTGGCAAAGGTCCAAATAATCCCACAAATACCAGAGTACAAAAGGGTATTGTGAACAATAAATTGGGACATATCGGAAGCACATGCGGAACAACGAAATGCACATGTGCCTTTATGAAACATTACGATACAAACATGAAGTTTACATAACAGATTTAGGTATCCAAATACATGTAGGACAAGAGCATACAAGAATTCAAAGCAATAATATAAAGCTCAATTGAATAAGAAAGCTAAAGGATATCAATTTCCAAATGAATGAAACCAGAATATACGAAATCGACCAAAGCTCGATTTCTGGCAGAATTCAAGAGGCACATTGAACAAATGATTCAAACTATCAATCGTGCTCCAATATACTCAAGAAAGCTATCAAAAGAAAGGTTTATGAGTCTATATTCTGATAAAATATTTTTTGTCCAAATCAGAGGTCAATACATAAAGTTATAATCATAACAAGGTAGAAAGGTCAGAATCTCAAAAGTTACACAGATTCGGATCGACATGTCTAAACAAGAGATATATCAAATGCAAGGCTAGAACAATTCAAAGTTCCTCGTATTCAAATCAAATGTAGAGATAAAATTACAGTAAGGAAAGATCAGGATACTTGCAATAGAAAAGATTAGACAGCTTACAATAGGAAGGATCGGAACATTTGCATTATGAAGTTTATAATACTTGCAATAAGAAAAATTAGAACAATTATAGGAGAACGATCGGGGAAACTTGCCTTTTAAAGATTTTGATCCGAAGATCCAAAGATTCAAAGAAGGTGTACGCTCGAATCCTTTTTCTACTTTTCCTCCGTCCCCTCCTTGTTTCGTTTTGTGCACTTGTTTTCTTTCATTCTTCGCAACTACACCACATGTCAAACATCGAGGCACAGTCACCTGCTCTCTCTTACTCTCATTCCTCTGTTTTCTTTTTCAAACACAACTGTCGCAGCCATCGCCATTACCACTACCACAGTCGTAGCCACGACTGCAGCTACTGTCACAACCGCAACCCCTTCCCCTGTACTACTTCCTTCCTCCCTTCTCTCGTTCCTACTTTTTTTTTCCCAAACACAACTGCCGCAGACGCAGCCGCAATCACGTTCACAGCCCCTTTCCTTTCTTTCTATTTCCCAAAAGCAGCGGCTGCAGCCACCACCGCTGCCGTAGCTACCGTAGCCAACGTTGCAGCCGCAGCCGCAGTCGCAGCCACCACAGCCGCAGCCTCTTCTTCCTCCCCTGCTCTGTTTCCTCTCCTTCTCTTCCAGCTGCAGCTGCAGCTGCCACTGCCGCAGCTGCCTCCCCTTCTCCTCTTCCTCTCTTCTTCCCTTTTCCTTTCTCTCTTCTTCCTTTCCTTCTCTTCTTTCCCAGCTGCACTGCTGCAGTCGCAGCCTCAGCCACGGCCGCAGCCTCTTCTTCCTCCCCTGCTCATCTTCCTCTCCTTCTTCTCTTCCAGCTGCAGCTGCCATCGCCGCAGCCGCAGCCCCAGCCCCTTCTTCCCCTTCTCTTCTTCCTCTCCTTCCCTTCTTCCTTCCTCTTCCTCTTTCCCTGCCACAGCTGCAGCTGCCACAGCCGCAGCCGCAGCTACTTCTTTCCCTTCTCCTCTTCTTTCTCCTTCCTTTCTTCTTCTTCTCTTCTTCTCCTTCCTCCCCTTCTTCTCCCCGACGAACAGCACCTCCTTTCCTCTGTTTCCTCCTGCAGGAAACAGAGGTGCCACCTCTTCACCCGCTTCTACTTCTTCTCTTCCTCTCTTCTTCCCTTCTTCCTTCCTCTTCCTCTTTCCCTAACACAGCTGCAGCTGCCACAGCCGCAGCCGCAGCTACTTCTTTCCCTTCTCATCTTCCTTCTCCTTCCTTTCTTCTTCTTCTCTTCTTCTCCTTCCTCCCCTCCGGCGTCACACACACCCTCTCCTCTGTTTCCTCTGCAGGAAACAGAGGTATCACAACCTCTTCTCCTACTTCCTCTTCTTCTTCTCTTCCTCTTCTTCTTCTTCTCCTCTTCGAACGCCCCACACCTCTCCTTTGTTTCCACCTGCAGGAAATAGAGGTGCTGCAGCCCTAGCTGCTGCCACCTCTCGCTCCTCTCCCACTTCCCTCTCTTTTTTTTCTTCTTCTATTCTTCTCTTCTCCCTCTTCTTCCTCCTCTCTTCTTTTCCCTCTTCTTCTTCTTTTCTTCTTCTCCTCTTCTTCCTTTCTCCTCCCCAACGCCCCACAGCTCCTCGCTGCAGCCCTTGCCGCAGCCACCTCCTCTTCTTCTTCTTCTTCTTCTTCTTCTTCTTCTTCCTCTGCTTCTCTTCTTCTCCTCTTCTTCCCTTCTCCTCCCTGACACCCCACACATGAACTCCTCTGTTTCCTCCTACACGAAACAGAGGTGCTGCAGCCCTAGCTGCTGCAGCTATCTCTCTTTCCTCTCCCTCTTCCCTCTCTTCTTCTTCTTCTTTTCTTCTCTTCTCCCTCTTCTTCCTCTCTTCTTTTCCCTCTTCTTCTCTTCTTCTTCTCCCCAGGCCCCACCGCTCTTCTTCTTCTTCTTTTCTTCTTCTCCTCTTCTTCCTTTCTCCTCCCCAACGCCCCACAGCTCCTCGCTGCAGCCCTTGCCGCAGCCACCTCCTCTTCTTCTTCTTCTTCTTCCTCTGCTTCTCTTCTTCTCCTCTTCTTCCCTTCTCCTCCCTGACGCCCCACACATGAACTCCTCTGTTTCCTCCTACACGAAACAGGCCCCACCGCTCTTCTCTATGTTAGAGCGGTGGGATAAAACCGAAATTTTTGATTTTCTTTATTTTTTTTCTTTTTTTGTAACTTAACAGTTTAGTCCTTGAAATTTTTATATTTACATATAGGTCCTCCAATTTACATATAAATCCGTATTGATAAATTTCAAAAGAGGGATGTTATAGTTTTAACCAGGGATGAGCGGGGTATTTATAGGCTTCAAGTTTATTCAAACTTGGAGCCCAAAACATTTCCATCTTGGGTTCTCCGGGCACGGGTGGTACCATCGCCTGCGCTGGGTGGTACCACTGCCCAGTGTCAATCTGGCACTGACACTGCCCTAGGAGGTACCACCGCCCAAGTCTAGCGGTATCACCACCTGGGGGGCAATGCTGGGCAGTACCACCACCCAGATTGATAGTCCCACCGCCTGACACAGTCTCAAAGATTGTGCCATGATGGTGAGATTTCTTAGGGTACTGTATGGGCCTCTTATTGGGTACAACACAGTCCTTACATGGGCCTAGCTGGCCCCTAATTGGGTTGGCTCAAATCTAAACCCAATTACGTGCTAACTACAAAATCTAAGACATAATCGGAGCTAAACAAGTCCGTAAGTCTATTCTTCTGGTGAGCTTCCAGGGATCTTCCAGCGAACCTCCGACAATCTCTCGGCAATGTTCTGGCGGACTCTCGGCAAGCTCCTGGACTTCACGACGATCTTCTTAACGAGTTTTGATGAGCTTCTCTAGCAAGCTCCGAGACTTCTCGATTGGTTCCGATAGAACTTCCGACAAACGTCCGGACTTCCGATGAACTCTCGAACTCCCAACGAAGTCGCGTCCTTGACTCCGGGACTTCATTTTGCTTCATGCCTTGCTATCATAGTTAATCCTGCAAATGTAAAAATACACTTTGATCTAGATAATTAATACTAAGCATTAATCAAGTTGTCCGGCATGTCATTGGTCCCTCAATGCTTCGTTCGATTCTTCGGCGCATCGTCCTCTCTTGCGACCTGTTACCCAATCGGCCAATTAACTTCGCAACTCCTATATCCTTGGTGCAATATCCACTCTTCTTGGCCCGATACCCGAATCTACAGCCTGAAGCCTTCTTTCAATATGTCGACCGATCCTCCGGCTCGATGTTCAATCTTCAAACATGGTTTCCTCCGGCGCAACATGATTCTTCATGCTTTAATTGTCTCATCCTGATCGAAGCATCCTGCATCACTCAAAATGCAGATTAAAATTATAAACACTTATCGATTGATTTCATCATTAAAATCCAAGATTCAATAATCTCTCCCTTTTTTATAATGACAATCAATCAACGACGGAGTTAACCATAACTCTTGGAGTTTAAACAAACTCCCCCTATTAATATGCCATATTTGAGTTCAACTCTTGGATTCAACAATCCAAGCAATATGTCATGATAAAATCATATATAACATCAACATACTTCCCCCCCTTTGTAATCAACAAAAAGGAGAAGTTCAATTCTCATGTGTTTAGACATAACAGCTTCAAATCATTGCATAATAAATATCAAGTTTAATCATCATGCAATCTAGCAAACAAAAAAAAATATTTTGATAAATAGAAGTAAATTGATTATGTGTAAGGTTTCTACAAATAGCATTGTCTATACAAGTCATAGACAAAGCCAAGTAACTTATTGAGTACACATGCAGTAGTTATGACTACATATGCTATAGACTTTAACTCCAAACTGTTGGGAAATCTTGGGGGTGACATCACATGCGCAGCGGAAGAATAAGAAAACAAAATCCCCGATTCCCAAAAAGATGTTCGTCGTCGTGCGAAGATTGGTGCGCAAAATCCGCGAAACTTAAAACTACGTAAAGAGTAGATTGTGTTACCTAGGGAGATCGTATATCCCTATTTCCTTGCAGATCCTTAGGAGAGGGTGAAGGAGGTCAAGCGTCCTCCTCTCAAGAGGTGATCCACACAGTAGGGCTGCGACGACGCTACTCAAAACTCCAGGCCTACTCTAAGGTGAAGAGGGGGAGTGTTAGGATCAAGAGCACTAAGAGGGGGGGGGGTGAATTAGTGCAGCGGAAAACTTTCTGCGATTAAAACGAAACTACGTTCGAACGATAAAAACGATTTCTGTGTGAAAGCCGATTCTAAGATTACTTTAACTTAAGATCAAGCAAGATGATGTTAAAGTCAATCTATGAAGGCAGTTTGCAGTTATGATGAAAACCATAATATAAGCGCAAACTGAAATACGACGTTCGTACGAAGAAACTGATTTACGTATAAATGTTGATTCGTAAATCACTTGATTAGGCGAGATGCAGTTTAAGCAAGGGTATAAAGGCAGTTTGCAGTTATGGTAGAAATCAAAACGTAAACGAAATCTGAAATATGATGATCACACGAAAAAGCGGATTTACGTCTAAACGCTGATTCGGAAAGTGCAAGGCTTGAAACCCGATCGTATATGCGCAGAAAGCAGTAAGCTTCAGAGGAGGTTTGCAGTAAAGATAATATGCTCAAAGTAAATGCAAACCGAGATTTAGAGTGGTTCGGTCAATCTTGACCTACTCCACTTTTGGCTTCCTCCATCGACGAGGTCACTGACGTCAACTAGAGGCCTTCCTTCAATAGGAGAGGGCCAACCACCCTTTTACAGTTTCACTCCTTTTGACGGGCTTAGGAGACAACCCTTACAGAATTTTCTCTCCTCTCTTTACAATTCAGAACTTGGAAGAACAGAGGGAGAAGAACTTTTGGCCTTTACAACTATTTTGAGCTCTAAGAATCATAGAAAAAGATCAAGATTTTGGTGTTAAATTGATGCCTTTCAGTGCTGAATGGGTGGGGTATTTATAGGCCCCAACCCAGTTCAAATTTGGAGCTTAAAACTATCAATTCCCGGAATTCCGGGATCAGGCGGTTGCACCTCCTGACTGGAGCGGTTGCACCACCTGGCCGAGCTCGAAGACTGAGCCTCTGGGCAGTGCTACCTCCTGTCAGGGGCGGTTGCACCCCCTGCCAGAGCTCGAAGACTGAGCTTAGGCGGTGCAACCTCCTGACTGAGGCGGTTGCACCGCCTGCCAGAGCTCGAAGATCGAGCTCAGGCGGTGCCACCTCTTGTCAGGGGCGGTTGCACCGCCCAGTCTCGCTCGGAGATTGAGCCCAGGCGGTGCTACCTCCTAGCTGGGGCGGTTGCACCGCCTAGTCTCGCTCGGAGACTTAGCCTAGGCGGTGCTACCTCTTGGCCTGGGCGGTTGCACCTCCCACAGCAATCAAGGTCTGAATGGGTTGATCCATTCGGCCCAATTTGGGTTTTTTAGGGGCCCAATTGCCCCAAGATTAAGTTAATGGGATCACCTCCCATTTCTAACTTAATCATTGTGCTAACTACGATATTTTCTAAGAAGTTTACTGCAACTTGCTCCGGTGCGTCAATCGCTTCTTCCGGCGAGCTTCCGTCGATCATCCGATGAACCCTCGGTGATGCTCCTACAGACTTCCGGCAAACTCCTGGACTTGCGACGATCCACTTGGCGAGTTCCGACGAGCTTCTTTAGCAAGCTTATGGACTTCTCGGATTTGTTCCCGCAGAACCTCCGACGATTGTCCGAACTTCCGTCGAACTCTCGAACTCCCAATGTGATCATTGTCTTGACTCCGGTGCAACTCCTGCTTCATGTCTTTCTTCCATCGTAGTTAATCCTGCACACTTAAAACAAAACTTCGATCGAGACAATTAATCCTAAGCAATTAACCAAGTTGTCCGGCATGTCATTGGTCCCTCGACGCTTCGTCCGATTCTTCGGCACATCGTCCTCTCCTGCAGCCTATTGCCCAATCGGCCAGTTGACTCCGCAACTCCGATATCCTTGGCACAATACCCGCTCCTTTTGGCTCGATGCCCGAGTCCACGGCCCGAAGCCTTCTATCGATACGTCGACCGATCCACCGGCCCGACGTCCAATCTTCTGACATGTTCCTCCGGCACAACATGATTTTCCTGCTTTAATTGTCTCATCCTAATTGAAGCATCCAGCGTCACTCAAAATGCAGATTAAATCATAAACATATATCAAGTAGTTTCATCATCAAAATACGAGATTCAACAATCTCTCCCTTTTTGATGATGACAACCACTTGATGGCGGAGTTAAACTTAACTCCCGGAGTTTAAACAAACTCCCCCTATCAATATGCCATATTGATAAAACCTTGAATTCAAACTGAATTCAAGTCATTGCAATATTCATCATGAATACTTACAACACGTCATCATGAACTTATGCATAACATATCATGTCATCAACATACTTCTCCCCTTTGTTATCAACAAAAAGGAGAAGTGCCACAATCAAGTGTTTGTGATATTGGATCAACTCATTGCATGAAAAACATAATATCAAGTTTTATCATCATGCAAGTTTGCTATTATCAAATATCAACATGTAAAATTGCGATGTAAGCTTTTGATATCATAACGCAAACATTTCATGTGTTTATCAATTATAGCATTTCATCACATGGTAAGATATCAACGCGTAAAATTACGATACAAGTTCTTGATATCTTAACGCATGATGCAAACATGGCATAATGCAAGTTTGGCAATCTTAGCATCAATTCATATATCTCTTGATGATGCAAGCATTGCAAATATGACAATCATATCAATTCATATATCTCTTGATGATCCAAGCATAGCATCAGTGTTCATAGCATCAATTCATATATTTCTCCCCCTTTGTTATCAACAAAACGGAGAACGATATAAGTAAATTTTAAGCATAAGTGCTTATAATTATTCATGTCATAACTAGGTTCATGTCATTTTCCAACACTGAGTGATAGGATATCAATTATACAAATATCTCAAGGAAAACATGACATGGAGATAGCTTTGAAAAACTTCTTCCTTTTTTTATCTGTTATTATATTTTTGCTTGAAGGAGGAAGACTATTTGTGATACATGCTATTTGTGAGTTTACTTCGAGTGAAGTTAGAATCGATGAGAGATTAAATCATGCTTCATTTTTACAAGTATCAAGATATGTATTAAATCCTTGTACGTAAAAATGACTTCCTTTTTCAAGAAGGAATTTATAAGCAGGAATCATTTCATCAAATCCATTTCTCAAAACAAAATATTGTTCACATGATAAGTGTATAAGAGATGTATTTGCTGATTGATTCCATGTGTCAAAAATTAATGATATGATATATGCTTATTAAGTCTGGAAGAGGATAATTCGAAAATCCAATTGTTAGGATGCCAATAGTAAAGAGAATCCGAAAATGAAATTAACACTTTCATGTATTCGGACAAGGTTGTGCTATTGATTTTCAAATACAATCATGAGGACAAAACATGCTTATTATCATGGAAATTTTTGTATCCAAAGCACATAATTTCCAACCTATTATTAGGGCATGTAATTGTGTATAATCATCATGGCAGTCGAGTGATTTGATCATTCAATCAAGAAAGTCCGAAAATTAATTTTAACAAGTTCAATCATTCGGACATATTTTTGCCATAGTTTTTCAAATACAATTATGAAGATAAGACATGCTCATCATCATGATAGTACGATAGCAAGTTTACAATATACAAGCTAGCAAAAAAATTTTAACATTTTAAGACACGAAAGCTAGCAATTTTCTCTTTGAGATATGCACATTAGCAACTCTTTCTCCCCCTATGTCATTGGGAAAGAGAAGGGAAGACCCTTTACATTAATTTCTAAATCATAACAAGGGAAGGTTTCAATCTTATTTGTGCATCATTATATTTTCAAATTCGAACATGCACAATTTCAAAAACCTTATATTCCATTCATGCATGATACTGAATAAATCAATCAATATTATGAGCATATCATACATGATACTTAAATTTTTAACTATTTATCAACATTTTGATCATGATACCAAACATTCATCATTTAGAGTATTCATGACATTAAATCAACATTTATAATACTTCATTTTAGCAACAACTCATAGCATTTTAAATCATGATTCACATCATATGCAATACATCGCATCATAATTAAAAAGCTCAAGTATTGCATGCATCATTGCAAATCATAAATGTTTCATATCATGATGGTATCAATTTTGTTAAATTATATCCTACCATGCATGATCATAACTTTTCATTTGTATACATCAAAATAAATTAATGAATATTTCACGTATTCATATCATCACATAAGCAATATCAAGAAGAAAATAATTGGGTGATGAGATAAACCTTTCATGAATACAAAGAATTGCATAAAAATCATATCATGAATACAAGGAATATAGGTCACAATTATTCAAGAGAAAAATCATCATTCATTTTCAATTCATTCAATTTGACAAATCATGATCATGATTTTGATAAAACTCATTTCAAATTTAAATCATCAAAATCATTTTTATGGCTCACAAAATTTATAACATAAATAGATTCATGATTTCATTGATAATATATTTTTCCCCCTTTTTTAAGTGTTTCATCTTAAGTGATCGATTTCATGTTAGCATGCCTTTTCATTTATGTCAAATCAAAACATGCATCAATTTTTAAAGTCACTGTTATTATCATGAAAATCGATAATCCATAATTATCAAGAATCATCATACATAATTTCAAAAATATATACTCATTAATCATAACTTCAAATTAAACATGATTTAATATACTCAAAATCGAGAAATAACAATGGACGTCAACATGATACACATTATTACTTCTTAACCATGATTTCATATTTTCAATCAAAATCATTTTGTTTGTTTATCATAAAATATGCAATATTATCAATTTCGAAATTACTAGCATGATCATAATATTTTTTTTTTAACATTAATTCTAAACTAAAAAAGAAAATACATCATGAAAGCATCAAGTAATTTCAAAATAAATTAGGGGGATTTCGATTACCTCATCATTGAAAGTGGTTAAGGCGTAGTTTGCCACCTCGCCTTTCTTGATTTTCTCCTCGTCTTCGGAGGAGCTCGATTCATCCCACTTTGTGTTCTTCTTCTTTGGCCTCTTCCTTCGTTCAAGTTTATTTTAGATTTTTGTTTAATAAACTTATTAAGATTTAGTGTTCGAAGTTCAAGTTCATCATTGTCCTCATCACTTGACTCATCGCTCAAGTGGTATTCATTTGTCCGGAGTTCCAAATCCTTCTTGTTCTTTGGAAGGTAATTTTGTTCATCATGTTCATCATGTGCATGGTGCACCATTTCATATGTCATCAATGAACCAATTAGTTCTTCAAGTGGTAAGTTGTTTAGGTTTTTAGCTTATTGTATTGCAATTACTTTTGAATCCCACTTCTTAGAAAGAGAACGTAAAATCTTGTTTACGAGTTCAAAATCCAAAAAACATTTTCCAAGAGCTCTTAAACTATTGACGACATCCGTGAAACGGGTGTATATGTCGCCTATAGTCTCGCTTGGTTGCATTCGAAAAAGTTCAAAATCATGCAAGAAAAAGTTAACTTTCGAGTCTTTGACTCTACTAGTTCCCTCGTGCGTGATTTCAAGTGTTCGCCAAATGTCAAAAGTCGTTTCGCACGTAGAAATCCGATTGAACTCATTTTTGTCCAAAGCACAAAATAAGGCATTCATAGCCTCTGCGTTGAAAGAAAAATACTTCTTCTCCAAATCCGACCATTCGTTCATCGGTTTAGAGGGAAGTTGAAAACTATTTTCAATGATATTCCATAAATCCAAATTCATAGAAATCAAGAAAACTCTCATTCGAGTTTTCCAATAAGTGTAGTCCAATCCGTTAAAAAACGGTGGACAAAAGATCGATAAGCCCTCTTGAAAGCCATGAAGAGCCATTTCTCTCGGGTGTAAATCCGAAATGAGAAATACCGGGCTCTGATACCAATTGTTAGGATCAAGAGCACTAAGAGGGGGGGTGAATTAGTGCAGCGGAAAACTTTCTGCGATTAAAACGAAATTGCGTTTGAACGATAAAAACGATTTCTGTGTGAAAGCCGATTCTAAGATTACTTTAACTTAAGATCAAGCAAGATGATGTTAAAGTCAATCTATGAAGGTAGTTTGCAGTTATGATGAAAACCAGAATATAAGCGCAAACTGAAATACGACGTTCGTACGAAGAAACTGATTTACGTCTAAATGCTGATTCGTAAATCACTTGATTAGGCGAGATGCAGTTTAAGCAAGGGTATAAAGGCAGTTTGTAGTTATGGTAGAAATCAAAACGAAAACGAAATCTGAAATATGATGATCGTACGAAAAAGCATATTTACGTCTAAACGTTGATTCGGAAAGTGCAAGGCTTGAAACCCGATCGTATATGCGCAGAAAGCAGTAAGCTTCAGAGGAGGTTTGCAGTAAAGATAATATGCTCAAAGTAAATGCAAACCGAGATTTAGAGTGGTTCGGTCAATCTTGACCTACTCCACTTTTGGCTTCCTCCACCGACGAGGTCACCGACGTCAACTAGAGGCCTTCCTTCAATAGGCGAAGGCCAACCACCCTTTTACAGTTTCACTCTTTTTGATGGGCTTAGGAGACAATCTTTACAGAATTTTCTCTCCTCTCTTTACAACTCAGAACTTGGAAGAACAGAGGGAGAAGAACTTTTGGCCTTTACAACAATTTTGAGCTCTAAGAATCACAGAAAAGGATCAAGATTTTGGTGTTAAATTGCTGCCTTTCAGTGCTGAATGGGTGGGGTATTTATAGGCCCCAACCCAGTTCAAATTTGGAGCTTAAAACTATCAATTCCCGGAATTCCAGGATCAGGCGGTTGCACCTCCTGACTGGAGCGGTTGCAGCGCCTGGCAGAGCTCGAAGACTGAGCCTCTGGGCGGTGCTACCTCCTATCAGGGGCGGTTGCACCTCCTGCTAGAGCTCGAAGACTGAGCTTAGGCGGTGCAACCTCCTGACTGAGGCAGTTGCACCGCCTGCCAGAGCTCGAAGACCGAGCTCAGGCGGTGCCACCTCTTGTCAGGGGCGGTTGCACCGCCCAGTCTCGCTCAGAGACTTAGCCTAGGCAGTGCTACCTCCTGGCTTGGGCGGTTGCACCTCCCACAACAATCAGGGTCTGAATGGGTCGATCCATTCGGCCCAATTTGGGTTTTTTAAGGGCCCAATTGCCCCAAGATTAAGTTAATGGGATCACCTCCCATTTCCAACTTAATCATTGTGCTAACTACGATATTTTCTAAGACATTTACTGCAACTTGCTCCGTGCGTCAATCGCTTCTTCCGGCGAGCTTCCAACGAACTTCCGTCGATCATCCGATGAACCCTCGGTGAAGCTCCTACAGACTTCCGGCAAACTCCTGGACTTGCGACGATCCACTTGGCGAGTTCCGACGAGCTTCTTTGGCAAGCTTATGGACTTCTCGGATTTGTTCCCGCAGAACCTCCGACGACTGTCCGAACTTCCGTCGAACTCTCGAACTCCCAACGTGATCATTGTCTTGAATCCGGCGCAACTCCTGCTGCATGTCTTTCTTCCATCGTAGTTAATCCTGCACACTTAAAATAAAACTTCGATCGAGACAATTAATCCTAAGCAATTAACCAAGTTGTCCGGCATGTCATTGGTCCCTCGACGCTTCGTCTGATTCTTCGGTGCATCGTCCTCTCCTACAGCCTATTGCCCAATCGGCCAGTTGACTCCGCAACTCTGATATCCTTGGCACAATACCTGCTCTTTTTGGCCCGATGCCCGAGTCCATGGCCCGAAGCCTTCTGTCGATACGTCGACCGATCCACCGGCCTGACGTCCAATCTTTTGACATGTTCCTCCGGCACAACATGATTTTCCTACTTTAATTATCTCATCCTGATCGAAGCATCCTGCGTCACTCAAAATCCAGATTAAATCAAAAACATATATCATGTAGTTTCATCATCAAAATATGAGATTCAATAGGGAGGAGAATAAGAGAGGCAAGCAAAGGCTCTAGCCTATGAGGCTCTGAATCCCTCCTATTTATAGAGGTCCCCTGTCAAACCTTAATGGGTCCTCCCCTAGTGGATATTGGATCTGCATCTAATAAAACAAGGGCTCCGTCGGATATCTCATATCCGAACCTCTACTCATCGCAATGCCTACTATATGTGTGTGAGCCTCTATGCCCAATATCGAGCTGGCCGTGAGTCATACCTATCAGAACTTCTTCTAACTCAGTGAATTATTATCTCTGTAATAATTCACTTGACTCATCGACTACGGACGTACTAGGCCACTACGCCGTAATCCCTAGACGATACTGGGGAATCCAATCCATTGGACTTGTTTGTCCTCAGTTACCGTGTACCTATAGTCCCTCATCCATCTAATATCCCAGAGACCGTATATCGAGCATGGTGCTTTCAGACCTATACGGTTTCTACTTTAGTCTCGCTCTAATCGGATTCTCCCGAAGAACTCTTTTTCTCTCAACCCGAATGACCCTGGCTAGGGATTTTTCTGAACAAGAACACATGGGATATTCCTCTCATGACGCCGAGAGTGGATGATCCTCTATCGACACTCAATAGCCCTCGTAAGGTCGACTACCACTCCCAATGACCAATTGTACTAGATCTGGGACAACCAAACCTATAAGTCTGGTATCAAAGAGTGGAGCACTCATACAGGACATCCTTGGTGTCTCAAGTCTAAGGACCAGATACACCACTAGGACTACGGAATCGTTGTCTGACAATAAGGTATCATCAACCATCCAGCATTCCGTAAGTGGATCAATCAGTGAACTCATTCTCCAATGAGCACTTTACTATATCCCTAGTGTCCCTACATAAGCAGCTATGAAACCAGCTGCATCCATCATATGGACGGGTATACAACACACCAGTCTGTCCGGTTATCACGATGTCCCTCTCGAGTTACCTATGATCGGGATTATTTAGGATCTGTGTTTAAAGGTGAATTGATCTCATTATCGTAATCTCATCACGATCCGATTCCCATTGCATAAATCCAAGGACATCATAATATATATATATGCATATATGCAATGATTATAAAGTGATATATGCCAAAATATAATAAGCAAAAAAGATTTTGTATCAAGTCACATGTGTCATCACTCACGTGATTGGCTTGCTGGGCACCTATGACTAGCACTAACTATAGCCATGTCTAGATATACCGATACTACTTGTGGGTACAACATTTAATATCATGCCCAAGATCTTTAGCTAATAACAAAATTGAATTTGACAAAAATATCTTTTTCTCTTCGTGTAAAGTGCTCAATTTTGAGATCGTGCTCCATGCATGATCTTGAGTCTCTAATAATCTCTATCAAGAGTTGAGCATTGTTTGTGTGTTGACACTCAAAGATTCTGCTATATCTCTCCTTCCACATCCACCAAATAGCACATCTGAAAGTATCTTTTGCCAATTATGTAAGAAGCCATTTTCCTGAGAAACATTTCATGAGGTCGCCTAATTCCTGATGCATGTTTGGTTACGGCAGCCTATTGAGTTCAAATCACTGGAGAATCTCCTTCCATATCCATTTAGTATAGTCACAAGCAAAATAGAGGTGGTCAACAGTTTATTCTTATTACATACAAAGGGAGCATCAGTTAACAAGATAGATACCTCTTCTCTTCATGTTGTCTATTGTAGGTAGTTTATTAAGAAGGGTCTGCCATGTACATAAGGAATATCTCTATGATCCCGATCGATCCCATGTCCAACTGCTTGGGATCCACTTGTTATTTCTTTGCCTGATTTGATTCTATGCGGATGTGGCACTAAATTTGCCATTGTCATGAGGCCAAATAAGTATATCTAAAGGGTTATTCCTGATTGGAATAGTAGTAATAGTCGGTCAAAGTGATAACATTTCAGGAGAAATAGGATTGGGGAGACACCAGGTACCGTTAGCAATGAACTCGGAAACCTTCCAATCTTTAGGAGCCCTAAGGTCTTTTCATATTCTGCCGCCATATAATTGAAATATACTCTTCCCATTTATCCAAGGATCGTACCACATATTAGTACTAGTTCTAGAAGAGATTGCATAAGAAATGTGTTTGATTAGCCAATTCCTTGCCTTTAAAATTCCTTTCCAAGCTGCAGAGTGATATGTTCTTGTTGAAATTTTTCAAATTGATTCCTTTGAAAGATACCTAGCAGAAACCCAATGTGACCATAAGGAACATTTATTTTATAAAAGATCTCACAATTGTTGTACCAAACATGCTTCATTTCAATCTCTAATATTTCTCAAGTTCAGCCCCCCCCTTCATCTTTCGGTTTGTAGATGCTGTCCTAATTTACCATATGCATTGTCTTATTATTTGTGTCATTCCAGAAGAAGTTCATTAACAACTATTCAATATCTTGGAGAAGTCCAATAGGCAGAAGAAAAGTATTAGACCAATATATAGAGTAAGAGTACAACACCGAACGGATGAGTTTAAGTCGTCCTGCTTTTGATAGAAGCCTATTTTTCTAGGAAGAAATTCTATTCTTTATTTTTTGCAGGATAGGCTGATTGTGGGTTTTATGAATGCCAATGGATATAAGTAGGAGACCCAGATAAGGAACTGACAGACTTCCCTCACTAACCCCCAGAGTGTGTGCAATAAAGTCCTTGTCCTCAATACAAGGACCCATATAGACTTTGCTTTTCGCATGATTTAACTGAAGGCCAGAAACCATACCAAAGTCATTCAGAATAGTAGCCAGGTTCTTCACTGAAGTTGAATCATTCTGGAGAAAGATAATTAAATCATCTGCAAATGTTATGTGTGATATGTGAATAGAACCAGCATTGGGTACCTTAATGCTGCCATTTGAGACTGCTTGTTCCAACATACAGCTAAGTCCTTCCATTGCAATAGTAAAGAGATATGGAGAGAGTGGATCACCTTGTCGGATATCATTCGTGCTCCCAAAAAAACTAATAGGTGAGCCATTAAAGAGTATCAAAAACTTGTGCACAGCATGCACTTGCTACAATATATTCAGCTTCGGTTGTTGATAGAGCAACCGAGCTTTGTTTCTTAGATGACCAGGAAACAAGAGCATGTCCTAAAAATTGACATGTTCCTGATGTGCTTTTTCTATCTAATCTACAACCAGCAAAGTCCGCATCAGCATAAGCAATTAACTCAAGATTCTCTGATCTTGGGTACCATAATCCTAGATTTGTGGTACCATTAAGGTATCTGAGTATTCTTTTAACTGCTTTGAGATGAGATATCTTAGGGTTTGATTGAAATCTAGCACAAAGTCCTACACTGAACATGATGTCTGGTCTTGTTGTAGTGAGGTAAAGTAAACTTCCTATCATATCCCTATAAGTTTTTTTATCAAAGCTTTCTCCACTTTCATCAATTTCTAATTTAGTGGAGGTGCTCATAGGAGTGTTAATGGCTTTTGAGTTCTCCATATTAAACTTCTTGAGTAGATTCATGGCATATTTAGTTTGACTAATAAAGATGTCATTGCTTAGTTGTTTGATTTGTAAACCTAAGAAGAATGTTAACTCTCCCATTAAACTCATTTCGAATTCAAGACTCATAGTTTTAGCAAAAGATTCACAGAGAGATTCATTCGTAGAACCAAAGATAATATCATCAACATAAATATGAACAATGAGAAAATTATTTTCAAAATTCTTGATGAATAATGTAGTATCAACCTTGCCTTTTATGAAATTATTTTCAATGAGAAAAGAACTAAGTCTCTCATACCAAGCCCTTGGAGCTTGTTTTAAACCATAGAGAGCTTTAGTTAATCTAAACACATGATTAGGGAGACTATTATTTTCAAATCCAGGAGGTTGTTCAACATAGACTTCTTCGGAAATAAAGCCATTTAGAAAAGCGCTTTTAACATCCATTTGAAATAACTTAAAATTATTATAACTAGCGTAGGCAAGGAGCATCCTTATGGCTTCCAATCGAGCCACAGGTGCGAAGGTTTCTTCGTAATCGATACCTTCTTCTTGGTTGAAACCTTTGGCCACTAATCTAGCCTTGTTTCTAACCACGATACCATTTTCATCTTGCTTGTTTCTAAAGACCCATTTAGTACCAATAACTAAATGGTCATTTGGCCTAGGAACAAGCGTCCACACCTCATTTCTCTCAAATTGATTCAATTCATCTTGCATTGCGATAATCCATGAATCATCTTTCATGACTTCGTCAACGCATTTGGGTTCAATTTGGGAGAGAAAGGCGGCGTTTGCACAAAAAGTTTTAAGAGAAGATCGTGTTTGAACCCCCTTTGACGTGTCTCCTAAGATTAGCTCCTTAGGATGAGCATCTACATACTTCCAATCCTTGGGTAAGGAAGTGGATGCATCCAAGTTGCTAGTTGGAGACGGGGTTTCGTTTAAATTCAAAGAATCAAAGTTAACATCATCATCAAGATCATTTTTCTTAATTTCGGAAATCTTATTGAAAACAACATGGATGGATTCTTCAATAATTAAAGTTCTTTTATTGAAAATACGAAAAGCTTTAGAAACCGAAGAATAACCAAGAAAGATTCCTTCATCAGATTTAGCATCGAATTTTCCTAAGTTATCCTTTTCATTCAAGATAAAACACTTACACCCAAAAACTTTAAAATATGAGACATTGGGTTTTTTGTTATTCCATAACTCATAAGGAGTTTTGGTGAGTAAGGGTCTTACTAGAACTCTATTCAAAATATAGCATGCAGTGTTTACAACTTCGGCCCAAAAATATTTGGGTAGGCTATGTTCATTCAACATGGTTCTTGCCATTTCTTGTAGATTTCGATTTTTTCTTTCTACTACCCCATTTTGTTGAGGATTTCTTGGAGTAGAGAAATTATGGTTGTATCCATTGAGTTCACAGAATTCTTGGAAATCATGGTTTTGAAATTCTCCACCGTGATCACTTCTAATTGACGAAATCATAGATCCCTTCTCATTTTGAACAAGTTTACAAAACTTGGTAAAATATCTAAAGCATTCATTTTTCTATTTTAAGAAGTAGGTCCATGTATATCTGCTATAGTCATCAACAATGACAAATGCGTATTTGCTACCTCCTAGACTCGATGTAGAGATTGGTCCGAACAAGTCCATATGGATCAATTGTAAGGGCCTAGAGGTGCTTATTTGATTCTTAGCTTTGAAACTACCCTTAATTTGTTTACCTAATTGGCAAGCATCGCATACATTATCTTTGATGAACTTGATATGAGGAATTCCTCTTACAAGTTCTCTAGATGATACTTGAGTGATTAGTTTCATGCTAGCATGACCTAATCTTCTATGCCACAGCCAAGCATCCTCATTCATAACCGCAAAACACATTTCATCACATAAGTCATTGATGTCAATAGTGTATACGTTATTTTGTTTTAATGCAATCATAGACATATTTTTATGTGGTTTTTCAATGATGCAAGCATTAGATTCGAATTTGACAATATATCCTTTATCACATAATTGACTAATACTCAAGAGGTTATGTTTTAAACCATCAACTAACAGAACATCTTCAATAAAGAGGTTGGATTTGTTACCTATGGTTCCTTTGCCAATGATTTTACCCTTGTTGTTGTCTCCGAAGGTGACATAGCCTTCGTCTATGCTAGTGAGCTTAGAGAATTGAGATGGATCTCCGGTCATATGCCTTGAGCATCCACTATCAAGGTACCATCTCTTGCTCCTAGCTTGCGATGGATTAGTTTTCTACAAGAAAGGATGATGTTTAGGTACCCATTTGCTTTTGGGTGCCTCACAAATAGATCTACATTTCTTATCATGCTGCATAGAATTTTTCATGGTTCCTTTAGGAACCCAAATCAATTTGTTTGGACTTATTTTCTTGAATGGACAACAATGTGTCTTGTGTCCAATTTTGCAACAAAAGTTGCATTTTGCTTGGTGTTGAACATGTAAGATGGAGCCTTTTATAAAAGTGGTTGGATTTAGGTGAGGACTTCTCACAAATCCAATTCCACTTCTTTTTGGAACGTGATCCTTGTTTGCAAGGATCATGTTTAATGACTTGCTACCAACCTCGAATTTCTTCAAGGTGTCCTTGAGTAGCAGGTTTTCTTTTTGGAAAGTTTCTAAATCATGACATTTGATACATGAATGTAAACTATCATGATGTTCAACTTTTAACTTGTCAAACTCACAAGTAAGACTATCATGCACCTTTTTCAGCAATTTGTATTTTCTACTGATATTTTTGCATTCATCAAACAATTCATGGAAAGCATTTAATAATTCATCGAATGATAAATCTGCATCTATTGAATTTGTTACCTCATCTTCGATGGCCATTAAGGCGTAATGAGCAACTTGCTCGGTGTTGGACTCTTCTTCTTCGGATGCGCTTGAGTCATCCCATGTTGCTTGAAGCGCTTTTTTCTTTGATGTTCTCTTCTTGACTTGGGGACAATCACTCTTGTAGTGTCCCGGCTTTTTGCATTCATAGCAGATTACTTGGTCCTTCTTGGGTTCAAGTTTATTTTTTGCATCATTCTTAAACTTGTTTCTTTTAAAGAACTTTTTAAACTTTCTTGTTAGAAGTGCCAAGTCATCATCACAGTCCTCATCACTTGAGTTTTCTCTCAAGTGGCATTCAGAAGTTTTGAGTGCCATATCCTTCCTGTTCTTTGGAAGGATGTCTTCTTGCTCTTCATGAGCTTTACAAGTCATTTCGTAGGTCATTAATGACCCGATTAGTTCTTCAAGAGGGAAATTTCACAAATCTTTTGCCTCTTGAATAGCAGTGACTTTAGGATCCCAACTCTTAGGAAGGGATCTTAGTATTTTGTTAACAAGCTCAAAATCCGAAAAGCTCTTTCCGAGTCCTTTTAGACCGTTGACGACATCCGTGAAACGGGTAAACATGTCGCCAATGGTTTCACTCGGTTTCATGCGGAAAAGTTCAAAAGAATGTAACAACAAATTGATTTTTGACTCTTTTACTCTACTTGTGCCCTCATGGGTCACTTCGAGTGTGTGCCAAATATCAAATGCAGTTTCACAAGTTGAAACACGGTTAAACTCGTTTTTATCAAGTGCACAAAATAAGGCATTCATAGCCTTTGCATTAAGAGCGAAAGCCTTCTTCTCCAAATCATTCCAATCGATCATTGGAAGAGAAGACTTCGAAAATCCGTTTTCGACAAGATTCCACAGTTCAAAATCCATAGAAATAAGAAAGATCCTCATTCGGGTCTTCCAGTAGGTGTAGTCCGTCCCACTGAACATGGGTGGACGCGTAATAGAATGCCCCTCTTGGTTTCCGGCGTATGCCATTTCTCTTTGGGTTTTAATCCGTTAGAGAGTTAACCTCGCTCTGATACCAATTGTTAGGATCGAGAGCACTAAGAGGGGGGGGGTGAATTAGTGCAGCGGAAATCTTACAGCGATTAAAACCAAAAGCTGCGTTCGTTCAATAAAAACTATTATGATGCAAAAGCTAATTCTCAGTTTGTATCTAAGTGCAGATTGCGTCTAAGCGCAGATTGCGTCTAAGCGCAGTTTGCATCTAAACACAGTTTGCGTCTAAGCGCAGATTGCGTCTAAGCGCAGTTTACGTCTAAACGCAGTTTGCGTCTAAACACAGTTTGCGTCTAAGCGCAGATTGCGTCTAAGCGCAGTTTACGTCTAAACACAGATTTACGTCTAAACGCAGTTTTACGTCTAAACGCAGATTTACGTCTAAACGCAGTTTAACGTCTAAACGCAGATTTACGTCTAAACTCAGATTTACGTCTAAACTCAGATTTACATCTAAATGCAGTTTTACGTTTAAACGTAGATTTACGTCTAAACGTAGTTTTACATCTAAACGCAGATTTACGTCTAAACTCAGTTTACGTTTAAAACGTCTTTACACAGTTTGAGCAGTTTTACGTCTAAACGCAATTTTACGTCTAGACGCAGTTTCAAAGGGATCTGAACTTTAGAAACTCGTTCGTAAAAGCACAGAAGACAGTTTTGCAGAATCAAGGCGTAAACGTAAACTGCGATGTAAATATCGTACGAAAACGCTGGTTTACGTCTGAAAACAGATTCGGACAGATCAGCACTTAAAAACTTGTTCGTGAAGGCGTAGAAGACAGTTTTGCAGAATTAAAACGTAAACGTAAACTGTAATGTACGAAAACACCGATTTACGTCTGAATGCAGATTCGGAAAGAACAGCACTTAGAATTTGTTCGAAAAAGCGCAGAGAGCAGTAGTTATGAAGGAGATTTGCAGTAATGATAAAGTGCTCAAAATAAACGCAAACCAGAGATTTAGAGTGGTTCGGTCAGTCTTGACCTACTCCACTTTTGGCTTCCTCCACCGACGAGGTCACCGACGTCAACTAGAGGCCTTCCTTCAATTAGGCGAAGGCCAACTGCCCTTTTTACAGTTTCTCTCCTTTTGGCAGGCTCAGGAGACAACCTTTACAGACCTTTCTCTCCTCACTTTACAACTCAAAACTTGAAGAACAAAAGGAGGAGACTTAAAGGCTTTACAACACTTTTGAGCTCTTAGAATCACAGAAAAGATCAAGATTTCGGTATAGGTCTGTATCTTTTCAGTGCTGAATGGGTGGGGTATTTATAGGCCCCAACCCAGTTCAAATTTGGAGCTCAAAACGATCAAATCCCAGAATTCCAGGATCAGGCGGTTGCACCTCTTGACTGGAGAGGTTGCACCGCCTGGCAGAGCTCGAAGACCGAGCTCAGGCGGTGCCACCTCTCTATCAGGGAGGTTGCACCGCCCAGTCTTGCTCGAAGACTGAGCTCAGGCGGTGCCACCTCTCTGTCAGGGAGGTTGCACCGCCCAGTCTTGCTCGAAGACTGAGCTCAGGCGGTGCCACCTCCCGGCTGGGGAGTTGCACCGCCCAGTCTCGCTGGGAGGCTTAGCCTAGGCGGTGCCACCTCCTGGCCTAGGCGGTTGCACCTCCTGGTGTAATCAGGGTCCGAATGGTTAGCTCCATTCGGCCCAATTTCAGTCTTTCAGGGGCCCAATTGCCCCAAGATTAAGCTAATGGGATCACCTCCCATTTTCCAACTTAATCAACGTGCTAACTACGATTAGATCTAAGACAATTTCTGCAGCTTTGCTTCGGTGCATCAATCGCTTTTTCCAGCGAGTTTCCGGCGAACTTCCGTCGATCATCCGATGAACCCTCGGTGATGCTCCTGCGGACTTCCGGCAAACTCCTGGACTTTGCGACGATCCACTTGGCAAGTTCCGACGAGCTTCGCTTGGCAAGCTTCTGGACTTCTCGGATCTGTTCTCGCAGAACCTCCGACGACCGTCCGAACTTCCGTCGAACTCTCGAACTCCCAACGTGATCATGAACTTGACTCCGGCGCAACTCCTGCTGCTTGTCTAACTTTCATCGTAGTTAATCCTGCACACTTATCTCAAACACATAGATTAGACAACAAATGACAATTGACTTCATCATCAAAATCCGAGATTCAACAGTTTCTTCCGACGAAGATCTCCCTAATGAGGTTTTTTATCGTGATCTTGAAGGGAACACTCGTAAGGTACATGTCTCATATTCTTGGAAGCCCCAACGATGTCAGAGTTACGTATCTTTTGGTCATGCAAATGGAGTTTGTCAGCAAACTTTGAAACCGATTAATAAGATCTACCGGCCACGTCAGGCGCCTCAACAACAAGGCGAGCCTCCTCTAGTGGTAGTAAAACTGGTGGTGATGAAGACGAGTGAGCATTCTGACTCGCAGGGACAGCACCATGGACAAGACAAATCTAAAACTCTATCTCTTCCTATTATATCGAGGCCTTCCACAACAGAAGTTTCCCATGGTACTAGTGGGCAAGAGAAGCAGAAGTTAGAAACTTCATCTCTTACTATATTATCGGATCCATCCACAACAGGAACTCCAATATCCACTCAACGTGCCAACCAGGACTTTATGTCTCAACAAACTCAAGCACCAACAAACATTGCTAGTAAGGATATTATGCCACAACAAACTCAGGCCCAAACAAACCTCGTTAGTAAGGATATTCTGCCTCAACTATCTCATGTCCTAACAAATCACACTAATTAGGATATTGCGCCTCAATAATCAAACTACTTAACTCAAGGTATAAAGTTTAAGCATTTGATAGTTGTGGATGAAGTGGATAAATATAGAAATTAAAAGGTAAAGATATTGTGCAAGAGGAAAATGCAAAACCTAAGGACAAGAAAAAGGATGGTACTATCCATTCAAAGTCATAGGAATGGTACTATCCATTCAAACCTTACTTCATTTTTCATTTGTTTTTTTCTAATGAAGATAATCTGTTGGAATGTTCGTGGACTTAATAAGCCTTAAAAATGTCGGGAGCTCAACGGAATAATCAAGTCTGCCGCATGTGATATTGCTATTCTCATGGAAACGAAAATTAAACAATCACTCGTTATTGCTCAAAAGAATTTAATATGACCGGGCGCAGAACTGTTTACCAATGACTCTAGTTAAACATTTGGTAGAATATGAGTCTTATGGCATCCTAACTCTATTAACGCTTGGTTTATTTCTGCTACTGATCAATTCATTCATCTTAAGGTGGAGGACAAAAAGAATGGCTGTCAATTCAACTTCACTGGTATATATGCTTCAAACAGTATGCAAGAAAGAAATATACTATGGACTGATCTGACTAACATTGCAAATGATTGTCGTAATATGCCTTGGATTGTTCTTGGCGACTTTAATACTATTCGATACACAAATGAAAAAGTAGGGGGTAGACAGCTTTTCGAAAGTAAGCTTCAAAGTCTTAATGATTACATTGACACTACCACATTGATTGATATGAAATTTGTAGGCAATTGGCTCTCCTAGAGTAATCAACTACTAACAGAAAAATAATGGCCCGACTTGACAGGTGTTTGATTAATCAAGAATGGTTAACATTTTACCCTGATTCACTTCTTGAGTATGATGCACCATTATTTTCTGATCATTCCTTAATGTATATACACGCAGACAAAGCAACACCCAAAGGCAAGAAACCATTTAGATTCTTTAACATGTGGAGTACTCATCCTCAGTTCTTTGATATTATCAGATCAGCTTGGAATGTTAATATACATGGTTCGCCACCTTACATCTTATGTCAAAAGCTCAAAGCCTGCAATGTAGCACTTAAGGAGTGGAATACAAACACCTTTGGAAATGTTACCACTCGGGTTCAAATTTACAGAAAGGAACTAATGACACTGCAACATGAGCTACAACTTCAGCCCCAAGATGAGAATCTTATCTACAAAGAGACATAAGCCAGAAATAACTTCATGTAAGCCTTAAAGCAGGAGAAAGTTTTGCAAAGCAGAAGTCTTGACAGCATTGGCTTACCCTAGGGGATTCCAATACTAAGTTTTTCTATGCTTCCATTGCTACTCGAAGGGCCGTTAATCGCATCAGGAAATGCAGAGACAAACATGATAATCTTATTGAGAATTTAGATGAGGTTAAAGCATACACTGAGTGATTTTTTTATTCATTACTCAATCAAGCGGTGTAACCTAATAACATTCATGTGGAGCCAACTAGAAAGCTTGATTCAGATGCCATTTTAATCCTCAATGCCCCAATTATAGATGATGAAATTGTAAGAGTTGTTTTTAAGTCATCGAAGCACAAAAGCCCTGGTCCAGATGGATTTCCAACGGAATTTTACCAAACTGCATGGTCTATTATTGGAAATAATGTGATTAAGGCTTGCCAACATTTTTTCTCTTCAGGTCATATTCTTAGAGAGATAAATTACACTTTTATTTCTTTAATTCCCAAAAATACAGGGGCTGATTCACTAGAGAACTATCGACCCATATCATTATCCAACTTTATTTATAAGATCATCTTCAAAGTGTTGGTAAATAGAATGCAAAAGGTAATACATAAGATCATTAGTCCTAATCAAGTTGCTTTCATCCAATGGAGAAGTATACATCAATGACTTGGTCAAGAATCGGCACTCAAAAGCAAGAGGGACGAAAATATGTTTTAAAGTTGATTTACGGAAAGCCTTTGATTCAATTAATAGGAAATTTATCTATAAGATGCTTCTTGATATGAACTTCCCACAACAATGGGTTAATTGGATTCAATGTTGCTTGGAAACTCCAAAGTTTTCGATACTTTTTAATGGCTCACCTATTAGTTTTTTTGGGAGCACGAATGGCATCCGACAAGGTGATCCACTTTCCCCATATCTCTTTACTATTGCAATGGAAGGACTTAGCTGTATGTTGGAACAGCAGTCTCGAATGGCAATAGCAGCATTAAGGTACCAAATGTTGGTTCTATTTATATATCACACATAACTTTTGCAGATGATTTACTTATCTTTCTCTAGAATGATCCAACTTCAGTGAGGAACCTAGCTACTATTCTGAATGACTTTGGTATGGTTTATGGCCTTCAGTTAAATCATGCGAAAAGTAAAGTCTATAAGGGTCCTTGCATTAAGGAAAATGACTTTATTGCACACACTCTGAGGGTTAGTGAGGGTAGCCTGCCAGTTCCTTATCTGGGTCTCCCACTCATATCCACTAGCATTCACAAAACCCATTGTCAACCTATCCTGCAAAAAATAAAGAATTGAATTTCCTCTTGGAAAAATAGGTTTCTTTCAAAAGCAGGACGACTTAAACTCATTCGTTCGGTGTTGTACTCTTACTCTATATATTGGACTAATGCATTTCTTCTGCTTGTTGGACTTCTCTAAGATATTGAGCGGTTATTAATGAACTTTTTCTGGAATAGCAAAAATGATAAGGCAATGCATATGGTAAATTGGGACAACATCTGCAAACCGAAAGATGAAGGGGGGCTGAACCTAAGAAATATTAAAGAATGAAATAAAGCATGTTTGGTACAACCATTGTGGTATCTTTTACAAAATAAATATTCCTTATGATCACATTGGGTTTCTGCTAGGTATCTTTCAAAGGAATCAACTTGGAAAATTTGAACAAGAACATACCACTCTACAGCTTGGAAGGAATTTTAAAGGCAAGGAATTGGCTAATCAAACACATTTCTTATGCAATCTCTTCTGGAACTTGTACTAATATGTGGTATGATCCTTGGATAAATAGGAAGAGTATATTTCAATTTTATAGTGACAGAATACGAAAAAACTTTGGGGCCCCCAAAGATTAGAAGGTTTCCGAGTTCATTACTAACGGTACCAGGCGTCTCCCTAATCCTATTTCTTCTGAAATGTTATCACTTTGGTCGACTATCACAACTATTCCAATTAGGAACAACTCTTCAGATATACTTATTTGGCTTTATGACAATGGCAAATTTAGTGTCATATCCGCATGGAATCAAATCAGGCAAAGAAATAACAAGTGGATACCAAGCAGTTGGACATAGGATCTGTAAGACTATTTGTGGGTATAGAATTTAACATCATTCCCAAGATCTTTAGTTAATAGTAAAATTAAATTTGATAAAAAATATCTTTTTCTCTTTGGGTAATGTGCTCCAATTTAAGAGCGTGCTCCATATAGGATCTTGAGTCTCTAATAATCTCTGTCAAGAGCTGAGCATTGTTTGTGTGTTGACATTCAAATATTCTGCTACATCTCTCCTTCCACATCCATCAAATAGCGCATCTGAAAGTAACCTTTGCCAGTTGTGTGAGAGACCCTTTTCTTGAGAAATATTGCATGAGGTCGCCTAGTTCTTAATGTAAGTTTGGTTGCGGTAGTCTATTGAGTTCAAATCGCTGAAGAATCTCCTTCCATATCCATTTAGTATAGTCACAAGCAAAATAGAGGTGGTCAATAGTTTCTTCTTGTTGCATACAAAGGGAGCATCGGTTAACATGGTAGATACCTCTTCTCTTCATATTGTCTATTGTAGGTAGTTTATTGAGAAGGGTCTGCCATGTACATAGGGAATGTCTCTGTGATCCCGGTCGATCCCATGTCTAACTGCTTGGGATCCACTTTTTATTTCTTTGCTTGATTTGATTCCATGCGGATGTGGCACTAAATTTACCATTGTTATGAGGCCAAATAAGTATATCTGAAGAGTTTTTCCTGATTAGAATAGCTGTGATAGTCAGCCAAAGTGATAACATTTCGGGAGAAATAGGATTAGGGAGACACCAGGTACCATTAGCAATGAACTCAGAAACCTTCCAATCTTTGGGAGCCCCATGGTCTTTTCGACCGAGATATTACATTTGGTCCCATGGTCTAGTGGTCAGGACATAGGATCGATCGAGATCATAGAGACATTCCCTATGTACATGACAGGCCCTTCTTAATAAACTACCCACAATAGACAATATAAAGAGAAGAGGTATCTATCATGTTAATCGATGCTCCCTTTGTATGCAACAAGAAGAAACTGTTGACCACCTCTATTTTGCTTGTGACTATACTAAATGGATATGGAAGGAAATTCTCCAGCGATTTGAACTCAATAGGCCGTTGCAACCAAACTTGCATCAAGAATTAGGCGATCTCATGCAATGTTTCTCAAGAAAATGGCCTTTTACACAACTAGCAAAGGTTACTTTCAAATGTACTATTTGGTGGATGTGGAAAGAGAGGTATAGCAGAATCCTTGAGTGTAAACACACAAACAATGCTTAGCTCTTGATAGAGATTATTAGATACTCAAGATCATGCATGGAGCACGATCTCAAAATGGAGCACTTTACATGAAGAGAAAAAGATATTTTTGTCAAATTCAATTTTGCTATTAGCTAAAGATCTTGGGCATGATGTTAAATGTTGTACCCACAGGTAGTCTTGGCATATCTTGACATGTTGGCTACAGTTAGAAGTTAAAGTCTATAGCATATGTAGTCATAATTACCGCATGTGTACTCAATGAATTACTTGGCTTCATCTATGACTTGTATAGACAAAGCTATTTGTAGAAACTTTACACATAATCAATTTACTTTTACTTACCAAAAAAGAAATATTAGTATGCCCAAATTTTTGTTCTTATGTCAAAACCATACATCATGTTGAAAACCAAAGAGAAGGTTTATAAAAAAATCATCAAGCCTTCCATACGAAAGCCATGCATCGTCATTGAAAAGCAATATAGAAATCATCAAAATACACATTCTTGCTTCTTAAGCACATACATAAGATTAATCTTACTAGGTGTACAATCATTAGATTTATATTTAACATTTTATTGTATTATCATAAAAACATGTAATTTTCATGATCATTTTCAAAATTACTAGAATGATAAGAATGATCCTAATTTTTGCATTTTCATTTTTAAACATGTAATTTAAAAAAAAAAATTATTCTAAACAAAAATAATAATAAATAAATAAATGCATCATGAAAAGCATCAAGTAATTTCAAAATAAATTAGGGGGATTTCGATTACCTCATCATTGAAAGCAGTTAAGGCGTAGTTTGCTATCTCGCCTTTGTTGATTGTCTCCTTGTCTTCGGAGGAGCTCGATTCTTCCCAATTTATGTTTTTCTTCTTGCGTTCAAAGTAAGTAGTTATGTTCTTTTTGTTATTTAATTTTTGTTTCATTAACTTTTTAAATTTATTTGTGAGGACTTCAAGTTCACCATCACTTGAGCTTATGCTTGAGTGATCTTCAATTGTTCTATGTCCCAAATCCTTTCTATTTTTTGGAAGGTGGTTCTCATATTCGTCAAGTGCCACATTTGTCATTTCATAGGTCATTAAAGACTCTATTAGTTCTTCAAGTGAAAAAATATTTAAATCTTTTATTTCTTGTATTGCCGTTAATTTCGAATTTCAATTTTTAGAAAGAGATCTTAAAATCTTGTTAACGAGTTCAAAATTCAAAAACCTTTTACCAAGTCCTTTTAGACTATTGATGACATCCGTAAAACGGGTGTATATGTCTCTAATAGTCTCTCTTGGTTTCATATGAAAAAGTTCAAAATCATGCATTAAAAAATTGATCTTCAAATCTTTTACTCTACTTGTGCCTTCGTGTGTGACTTTTAATGTATGCCAAATCTCAAAAGCCATTTCACAAGTAGAAACCTGATTAAACTCGTTTTTTTCTAAGGTACAAAATAAGGCATTCATAGCCTTTGCATTTAGAGAAAGTCTTCTTCTCCAAATCATTTCAATGGTTCATTGGAAGAGAAGACATTCGAAAACCATTTTCAATAATATTCCATAAATTTAAATCCAACGAAAGCAAGAAAACTCTCATTCGAGTTTCCCAATAAGTATAGTTCGTCCCATTGAAAAAGGGGGACGAATGAGAGAGTGACTCTCTTGAAAGCCGAAAAGAGTCATTTCTATTTGGGTGTTAAATCAAATATAAAAAACGAGGCTTTGATACCAATTGTTAGGATCAAGAGTCGGCACTAAGAGGGGGGTGAATTGGTGTAGTGGTAAAATCATCTTCAAAAACTTTGTTGCGATAAAACTGGTTTACGTTGAAAACTATTTCGTAAAGATCTTAACTTTGAAAGCGTACGGAAACACGTAGTGAAGGAGGAATTCAGTTTGCAGTAAGGTAAATAACAAGAATAAAATGCAAACAAGAGAGCACGCCAATTTTATAGTGGTTCGGTCATCGTGACCTATATCCACTCTGTCGATTCCTCTTCCGTCGAGGCCACCGGCATCCACTAACAATCTTCCGTTGATAGGCGAAGATCATGTTGAATCTCGGATTTTGATGATGAAGTCAATTGTCATTTGTTATCTAATCTATATGTTGAGATAAGTGTGCAGGATTAACTACGATGAAAGTGAGACATTCAGTAGGAGTTGCACCGGAGTCAAGACAATGATCACGTTGGGAGTTCGAGAGTTCGACGGAAGTTCGGACAGTCGTCGGAGGTTCAGCGGGAACAAATCCGAGAAGTCCATAAGCTTGCCAAAGAAGCTCGTCGGAACTCGCCAAGTGAATCGTCGCAAGTCCAGGAGTTTGCTGGAAGTCCGCAGGAGCATCACCGAGGGTTCATCGGATGATCGACAGAAGTTCGCCGGAAGCTCGCCGGAAGAAGCGATTGACGCACCGAAGCAAGTTGCAGTAAATGTCTTAAGAAAAATTGTAATTAGCACTTTGATTAAGTTGGAAATGGGAGGTGATCCAATTAACTTAATCTTGGGGCAATTGGGCCCCTGAAAAACCCGAATTGGGCCGAATGGATAAACCCATTCGGACCCTGATTTCTGCCGGGCGATTGAACCGCCCAAGGCAGGAGGTTGCACCGCCTGGGCTCAGTCTCCGAGCGAGACTGGGAGGTGCAACCGCTCCATCCAGGCGGTGGCACCGCTTGGGGCTCGGTCTCCGAGCGAGACTGGGCGGTGCAACCTCCCCTGATAAGAGGTGGCACCGCCTGAGCTTAGTCTTCGAGCTCTGCCAGGCGGTGCAACCGCCTCAGTCAGGAGGTGCAACCACTTGAGCTCGGTCTTCGAGCTCTGTCAGGAGGTGCAACCGCCCCTGATAGGAGGTAGCATCGCCCAGAGGCTCAGTCTTCGAGCTCTGCCAAGCGGTGCAACCGCTCCAGTCAGGAGGTGCAACCGCCTGATCCCGGAATTCTGGGAATTGACAGTTTTGAGCTCCAAATTTGAACTAGGTTGGGGCCTATAAATACCCCAACCATTCAGCACTGAAAGGGCATGAACTAACACCGAAATCTTGATCCTTTTCTGTGATTCTTAGAGCTCAAAATAGTTGTAAAGGCCAAAAGTTCTTCTCCCTCTGTTCTTCCAAGTTCTGAGTTGTAAAGAGAGGAGAGAAAATTCTATAAGGGTTGTCTCCTAAGCCCGTCAAAAGGAGTGAATCTGTAAAAGGGTGGTTGGCCTTTGCCTATTGAAGGAAGGCCTCTAGTTGACGTCGGTGACCTCGTCGGTGGAGGAAGCCAAAAGTGGAGTAGGTCAAGATTGACCGAACCACTCTAAATCTGGGTTTGCATTTACTTTGAGCATCTTATCTTTACTGCAAACCTCCTTAATAGCTTACTACCTTCTGTGTTTTTACGAACGTGTTTCAAAGTTCAGTGCTTTCCGAATCGGGATTTAAAATGCAAATCAGTTTTATCATACGAACGTCGTATTTTAGTTTGCGCTTACGTTCTGATTTCCATTATAACTGCAAACTACCTTTATATCTTTGCTTTAACTGCATCTCGCCTTATCTCAAGTTAAAGTGGTTTACGAATCAGCTTTTATACCGAAATCGCTTTTATCGTACGAACGTCGTATTTCAGTTTGCGCTTATATTTTGATTTCCATCATAACTGCAAACTGCGTTCATATCTTTGCTGCATCTCTCCTAGTCAAAAGTTGAAGTGATTTACGAATCGGCTTTCTTACCAAAATCACTTCTATCGAACGAAAGTCGTTTTTGATTTTAATCGCATAAGGTTTTCCGCTGCACTTATTCACCCCCCTCTTAGTGCTCTTGATCCTAACAATTGGTATCAGAGCAGGGTTAACTCTCTAACGGATTAAAACCCAAGAGAGATGGCATACGCCGGAAACCAAGAGGGCCATTCTATTACACGTCCACCCATGTTCAATGGGACGGACTACACCTATTGGAAGACCCGAATGAGGATCTTTCTTATTTCTATGGATTTTGAACTTTGGAATCTTGTCGAAAATGGATTTTCGAAGTCTTCTCTTCCAATGATCGATTGGAATGAATTGGAGAAGAAGGCTTTTGCTCTTAATGCAAAGGCTATGAATGCCTTATTTTGTGCACTTGATAAAAACGAGTTTAACCGTGTTTCAACTTGTGAAACCGCATTTGATATTTGGCACACACTCGAAGTGACTCACGAAGGCACAAGTAGAGTGAAAGAGTCAAAAATCAATCTTCTGTTACATTCTTTTAAACTTTTCCGGATGAAACCGAGTGAAACCATTGGCGACATGTTTACCCATTTCACGGATGTCGTCAACGGTCTAAAAGGACTCGGAAAAAGTTTTTCGGATTTTGAGCTCGTAAATAAGATTCTAAGATCCCTTCCTAAGAGTTGGGATCCTAAAGTCACTGCTATTCAAGAGGCGAAAGATCTAAGCAACTTCCCTCTTGAAGAACTAATCAGGTCATTAATGACCTATGAGATGACTTGTAAAGCTCATGAAGAGCAAGAAGACATCCTTCCAAAGAACAGGAAGGATATGACACTTAAAACTTCAGAAAGCCACTTGAGAGAAAACTCAAGTGATGAGGACTGTGATGATGAATTGGCACTTCTAACAAGAAAATTTAAAAAATTCATTAAAAGAAACAAGTTTAAAAATGACGCAAAAAATAAACTTGAACCCAAGAAGGACCAAGTTATTTGCTATGAATGCAAAAAGCTGGGACACTACAAGAGTGATTATCCCCAAGCCAAAAAGAGAACATCAAAGAAGAAGGCGCTCAAAGCAACGTGGGATGACTCGAGTGCGTCCGAAGAAGAGGAGTCCAACACCGAGCAAGTTGCTCACTACGCCTTAATGGCCATCGGAGAAGAGCTAACAAATTTAATAGATGCAGATTTATCATTTGATGAATTATTAAATGCCTTCCATGACTTATTTGATGAATGCAAGATTATTAGTAGAAAATACAAATTGCTAAAAAAGGAGCATGATAGTCTTACTTGTAATTTTGATAAGTTAAAAACTGAATATCATGATAGTTTAAGTTCATGCATAAAATGCCATGATCTAGAAACTCTCCAAAAGGAAAACTTGCTACTTAAGGACACCTTGAAAAAATTCGAGGTTGGTAGCAAGTCATTGAACATGATCCTTGCAAACAAGGGTCATGTTCCCAAAAGAAGTGGAATTGGATTTGTGAGAAGCCCTCACCAAAATCCAACCACCTTCATAAAAGGCCCCATCTTACATGTTCGACACCAAAACAAATGCAACTTTTGTTGCAAATTTGGACACAAAACGTATTATTGTCCATTCAAGAAAATTAGTCCAAACAAATTAATTTGGGTTCCTAAAGGAACCATAATAAATTCTATGCAACATGATAAACAATGTAGATCTATTTTTGAGGCACCCAAAAACAAATGGGTTCCTAAAAATCATCCTTTCTCTTAGAAACCTATACCATCGCAAGCTAGGAGCAAGAGATGGTACCTTGATAGTGGATGCTCAAAGCATATGACCGGAGATCCATCTCAATTCTCTAAGCTCACTAGCATAGACGAAGGCTATGTCACCTTCGGAGACAACAACAAGGGTAAAATCATTGGCAAAGGAACCATAGGTAACAAATCCAACTTCTTTATTGAAGATGTTTTGTTAGTTAACGGTTTAAAACATAACCTCTTAAGCATTAGTCAACTATGTGATAAAGGATACATTGTCAGATTCGAATCTAATGCTTGCATCATTGAAAAACCACACAAAAACATGTCTATGATTGCATTAAAACAAAATAACGTATACACTATTGACATCAATGATTTGTGTAATGAAATGTGTTTTTCGGTTTTGAATGAGGATGCTTGGCTATGGCATGGAAGATTAGGTCATACTAGCATGAAACTAATCACTCAAATATCATCTAAAGAACTTGTAAGAGGAATTCCTCATATCAAGTTCATCAAAGATAATGTATGTGATGCTTGCCAATTAGGTAAACAAATTAAGGGTAGTTTCAAATCTAAGAATCAAATAAGCACCTCTAGGCCCTTACAATTGATCCATATGGACTTGTTCGGACCAATCTCTACATCAAGTCTAGGAGGTAGCAAATACGCCTTCGTCATTGTGGATGACTATAGCAGATATACATGGACTTACAAAACAGAAAAATGAATGCTTTAGATACTTTACCAAGTTTTGTAAACTTGTTCAGAATGAGAAGGGATCTATAATTTCGTCAATTAGAAGTGATCACGGTGGAGAATTTCAAAACCATGATTTCCAAGAATTTTGTGAACTAAATGGATACAACCATAATTTCTCTACTCCAAGAAATCCTCAACAAAATGGAGTAGTAGAAAGAAAAAATTGAAATTTACAAGAAATGGCAAGAACCATGTTAAATGAACATAGCCTACCCAAATATTTTTGGGCCGAAGCCGTAAACACCACATGCTATATTTTGAATAGAGTTCTGGTAAGACCCTTACTCACCAAAACTCCTTATGAGTTATGGAACAACAAAAAACCCAATGTTTCATATTTTAAAGTCTTTGGGTGTAAGTGTTTTATCTTGAATGAAAATGATAACTTAGGAAAATTTGATGCTAAATCCGATGAAGGAATCTTTCTTAGTTATTCTTTGGTTTCTAAAGCTTTTCGTATCTTCAATAAAAGAACCTTAATTATTGAAGAATCCATTAATGTTGTTTTCAATGAGATTTTCGAAATCAGGAAAAATGATTTTGATGATGATGTTAATTTTGATTCCTTAAATTTAAATGAAACCCCATCTCCAACTAGCAACTTGGATGTATCCACTTCCGAAACATCCTTACCCAAGGATTGGAAGTATGTAGATGCTCATCCCAAGGAGCTAATCTTAGGAGACACATCAAATGGGGTTCAAACACGATATTCTCTTAAAAATTTTTGTGCAAACGCCGCTTTTCTCTCCGAAATTGAACCCAAATGTGTTGACGAAGCCATGAAAGATGATTCATGGATTATCGCAATGCAAGATGAATTGAATCAATTTGAGAGAAATGAGGTATGAAAGCTTGTTCCTAGGCCAAATGACCATTTAGTTATTGGTACTAAATGGGTCTTTAGAAACAAGCAAGATGAAAATGGTATCGTGGTTAGAAACAAGGCTAGATTAGTGGCCAAAGGTTTTAACCAAGAAGAAGGTATCGATTATGAAGAAACCTTCGCTCCTATGGCTCGATTGAAAGCCATAAGGATGCTCCTTGCCTACGCTAGTAGTAATAATTTTAAGTTGTTTCAAATGGATGTTAAAAGCGCTTTTCTTAATGGCTTTATTTCTGAAGAAGTCTATGTTGAACAACCTCCTGGATTTGAAAATAATAGCCTCCTTAATCATGTGTTTAAATTAACTAAAGCTCTCTATGGTTTAAATCAAGCCCCAAGGGCTTGGTATAAGAGACTTAGTTCTTTTCTTATTAAAAATAATTTCACAAAAGGCAAGGTTGATACTACATTATTCATCAAGAATTTTGAAAATAATTTTCTCATTGTTCAGATTTATGTTGATGATATTATCTTTGGTTCCACGAATGAATCTCTTTGTGAATCGTTTGCTAAAACTATGAGTCTTGAATTCGAAATGAGTTTAATGGGAGAATTAACATTCTTCTTAGGCTTACAAATCAAACAACTAAGCAATAACATCTTTATTAGTCAAACTAAATATGCTATGAATTTATTAAAAAAGTTTAATATGAATAACTCAAAGGCTATTAACACTCCTATGAGCACCTCCACTAAGTTAGAAATTGATGAAAGTGGAGAAAGCTTCGATCAAAAAACTTATAGGGGTATGATAGGAAGTTTACTTTACCTCACTACAACCAGACCAGACATCATGTTCAGTGCAGGACTTTGTGCTAGATTTCAATCAAACCCTAAGATATCTCATCTCAAAGCAGTTAAAAGAATACTTAGATATCTTAATGGTACCACAAATCTAGGATTATGGTACCCAAAATCAAAGAATCTTGAGTTAATTGCTTATGCTGATGCGGACTTTGCTGGCTGTAGACTAGATAGAAAAAGCACATCAGGATCATGTCAATTTTTAGGACATGCCCTTGTTTCCTGGTCATCTAAGAAATAAAACTCGGTTGCACTATCAACAACCGAAGCTGAATATATTGCAGCAAGTGCATGCTGTGCACAAGTTGTATGGATGAAAAACACCTTAGAAGATTACAAAGTTCATCTTAAAAATATTCCCATTAAATGTGATAACACAAGTGCAATATGCTTAACCAAGAATCCTATACAACACTCAAGAACAAAACATATTGATATTAGACATCACTTTATACGAGATCATGTTACTAATCATGACGTAACCATAGAGTTCATTGATACTAAACATCAACTAGCTGATATTTTTACAAAACCTCTGAGTGAAGAGCAATTTGATTTCATAAGAAGAGAATTAGGAATGTTGATGTGTCCGAATACATAAACAAGTTAAAATTATTTTTTAGACTTTATTAAATGCTCAAATCACTTGATTTACATGCCTAAATAACATGTTGGAATACAAAAATGTTTTGTCTTCATGATTGTATTTGAAAATTTGTAGCATAGTCTTGTCCGAATGCATGAAAGAGTTCACTTTTCGGATTCGCTTAACAATTGGAATGCTAAAAATCAAATTTTCTCATACACTCTTATGAAAAAATATTTTTTTCTGAAATGGATATGATGAAATGATTCCTGCTTATGAATTCCATCTTGAAATATGGATGATAGTATTTTTACTTGCAAAAATCTATTACAAACACATATCTTGACTCAAAGTAAACTCACAAATAGCTAGAATCACAAATGGCTTTCCTCCTTATGCACAAAGGATTATAACAAAAAAAAAAAGGGAAAAAGTATTCAAAGCAATCTAGGTATCATGCCTTCCTTTATATGCTTGATAACTTACTTATATTATTCTCCTGGTATCACAACTACCATGCTTTTTGTTGATGACAAATGGGGAGAAATATATGAATTGATGCTATAAACACTGATGCTATGATTATGTCATGCTTGCATCACCAAGAGACATAAACAGATGTCATGCATTAATTTGCATTATGCCTTGAGTTGATATCTTACCATGTGAAGAAATGCAACACTTGCTAAAATATTTGAAATATGTACATCATGTAATGATATTAAAATCTTACTTCACAGCTTTACATGTTGATATCTTACAATATGATGAATTGCAACAATTACCATCATTCAAAATTGTTATGTAAAATTTGAAAATGAATGTCAAGCCTTGACATCATCTTTAGAGAGATACATCATGATAGGAGTATTGATAAGTTCAAATAATTTAACTTATCAATATGTCTCTTGAATTCTTAGGTCTTGAATTCAAGAATGACTTATCTCAAGTATGGCATATAGACAGGGGGAGTTAAGGTTAACTCCATTATCAATTGATTGTCATCATCAAAAAGAGGGAGATTGTTGAATCTCGGATTTTGATGATGAAGTCAATTGTCATTTGTTATCTAATCTATATGTTGTAATAAGTGTGCAGGATTAACTACGATGAAAGTGAGACATGCAGCAGGAGTTGCGCCGGAGTCAAGACAATGATCACGTTGGGAGTTCGAGAGTTCGACGGAAGTTCGGACAGTCGTCGGAGGTTCTGCGGGAACAAATCCGAGAAGTCCATAAGCTTGCCAAAGAAGCTCGTCGGAACTCGCCAAGTGAATCGTCGCAAGTCCAGGAGTTTGCCGGAAGTCCGCAGGAGCATCACCGAGGGTTCATCGGATGATCGACGGAAGTTCGCCGGAAGCTCGCCGGAAGAAGCGATTGACGCACCGGAGCAAGTTGTAGTAAATGTCTTAGGAAAAATCGTAGTTAGCACTTTGATTAAGTTGGAAATGGGAGGTAATCCCATTAACTTAATCTTGGGGCAATTGGGCCCCTGAAAAACCCGAATTGGCCGAATGGATCAACCCATTCGGACCCTGATTTCTGTCAGGCGGTTGAACCGCCCAAGGTAGGAGGTTGCACCGCCTGGGCTCAGTCTCCGAGCGAGAATGGGAGGTGCAACCGCTCCAGCCAGGCGGTGGTACCGCCTGGGGCTCAGTCTCCGAGCGAGACTGGGCGGTGCAACCTCCCCTGACAAGAGGTGGCACCGCCTGAGCTCAGTCTTCGAGCTCTGCCAGGCGGTGCAACCGCCTCAGTCAGGAGGTGCAACCGCCTGAGCTCGGTCTTCGAGCTCTGTCAGGAGGTGCAACCGCCCCTGACAGCAGGTAGCACCGCCTAGAGGCTCAGTCTTCGAGCTCTGCCAGGCGGTGCAACCGCTCCAGTCAGGAGGTGCAACCGCCTGATCCCGGAATTCCGGGAATTGACAGTTTTGAGCTCCAAATTTAAACTGAGTTGGGGCCTATAAATACCCCACCCATTCAGCACTGAAAGGGCATGAACTAACACCGAAATCTTGATCCTTTTCTGTGATTCTTAAAGCTTAAAATTGTTGTAAAGGCCAAAAGTTCTTCTCCCTCTGTTCTTCCAAGTTCTGAGTTGTAAAGAGAGGAGAGAAAATTCTGTAAGGGTTGTCTCCTAAGCCCGTCAAAAGGAGTGAATCTGTAAAAGGGTGGTTGGCCTTCGCCTATTGAAGGAAGGCCTCTAGTTGACGTCGGTGACCTCGTCGGTGGAGGAAGCCAAAAGTGGAGTAGGTCAAGATTGACCGAACCACTCTAAATCTCGGTTTGCATTTACTTTGAGCATCTTATCTTTACTGCAAACCTCCTTAATAGCTTACTGCCTTCTGTGTTTTTACAAACGTATTTCAAAGTTCAGTGCTTTCCGAATCGGGATTTAAAATGCAAATCAGTTTGATCATACGAACGTCGTATTTCAGTTTGCGCTTACGTTCTGATTGCCATTATAACTGCAAACTACCTTTATATCTTTGCTTTAACTGCATCTCGCCTTATCTCAAGTTAAAGTGGTTTACGAATCAGCTTTTATTCCGAAATCGCTTTTATCGTACGAATGTCGTATTTCAGTTTGCGCTTATATTCTGATTTTCATCATAACTACAAACTGCGTTCATATCTTTGCTGCATCTCTCCTAGTCAAAAGTTGAAGTAATTTATGAATCGGCTTTCTTACCAAAATCACTTCTATCGAACGAAAGTAGTTTTCGATTTTAATTGCATAAGGTTTTCCGCTGCACTAATTCACCCCCCCCCCCCCCCCCCCTCTTAGTGCTCTTGATCCTAACAGATCAAACTCCTTTTTACACCTCTTTTCTCCTTTTACCGGGTGTAGGAGATAACCCTTACAAGTACTCACTCTCCTCTCTTAAACAAAATTCTAACACTTAGACTTGGAGGAGGGAATTTCTAAAGAGATTGTAGCAGTGTTTCTTTGCTTTTAGACTCTTTGTGCTTCTGTGTTTTAACCAGGGATGAGAGGGGTATTTATAGGCTTCAAGTTGATTCAAGCTTGGAGCCTAAAACTTTCCCATTCCGGGTTCCCCAAGCACGGGCGGTACCGCCGCCTAGTGTCAGTCTAACACTACCTTGGGCACTACCACCGCCCAGGTCTGGCGGTACCACCACCTGGGGGGTAGTGCTGGGCGGTACCACCGCCTGACACAGTCTTGAAGACTGTGCTACGACAGTGAGACTTCTTGAAGCACTGTTTAGGCCTCTTATTGGGCCCAACACAATCCTTACATGGGCCTAGATGGCCCCTAATTGGGTTGGCCCAAATTCAAACCTAATTGCGTGCTAACTACGAAATCTAAGACATAATCTGAGCTAAACAAAACCGTAAGTCTATTCTTCCGGCGAGATTCTAGTGATCTTCCGGCGAACCTCCGACGATCTCTCGGCAATGTTCCGGTGGACTCTCGGCAAGCTCTTAGACTTCACAATGATCTTCTGTTAGGATCGGAGCGGCACTAAGAGTTAGTGCAGCGGATTAAAACGTCGGTTTTGACAAATCTTTCGTACGATAAAAATCGAACTCGGAAGTGCTTAACTTGAAAGTGTATTCGTAAAGTTGTGCAGCAAAGGTAATGAGGAAATAAAGCACGTAAGAAGGTTTGCAGTAATGTAAATAGCAATAATGAAATGCAAACCAGAGATCACGTCGATTTTAAAGTGGTTCGATCAAATGACCTACATCCACTTGCGAGGCCCTCTTCGATGAGGCTCCCACCTTCCACTAGCAAATCTCTTAAAAGGGAAGGGCAAATACCCCTCTTACAACTTTTTACAAGCGGTTCACTCTCTTACAGATTTTCAGCAAGAAAGGAGGTGAACACTAGCAAATTGAAAACAAGACTTGCTAAGACTTTTCTAAGACCTTTCTCTCAATCAATTGCTTCTCAAAAAGTTATAATCTCAGCTGAGATTTGAGGGGTATTTATAGGCCTCAAGAGGATTCAAATTTGGGCTCCAAAATTTAAATTCTCTTTGGTTCCCGATGCTGGCGGTGCCACCGCCTGTCAGTGGCGGTGCCACCGCTTGTTAGTGTCTGACACTGACAGTGGACTGGCGATGCCACCGCCCAACCAAGCGGTGCCACCGCTTGGCTCTCGGGTGCTGGGCGGTGCCACCGCTTGGCTCTCGGGTGCTGGGCAGTGCCACCACCCAGTCTGGCGGTGCCATCGCCAGACCCTTCGGTTCACAGGTTGGGCTTTATTTTCAGCCCAAACCAAGTCTAATTTTGGGCCCAGTTGGCCCCTAATCAGGATATAGGATTATCTCTTAATCCTAATCCTAATTACATATGAACTACATAACTAAAAACATCCTAAGCAAGTTTTCAACCGCGAATGTCGAGTCTTGTTCCGGCGAGCTTTCCGACGAACTCCCATCAATCTCCCGATCTTGTGATGACTTTAACGAGTAGCCGAGCCTTCTCGGTGATCTCCGCAAACCTCTAACGATCTCTTCGGCGAACTTCTGAAAATTCCGATAGGTTCCCGATTTCTTCTCTGTTGGTTCCGGCAGCATCTCCGACGATTCTTTGGTCTCTTAAACGTCCATCGAACTTGACTCCGGTATTCTTGCTTTATGTTTTCTGGTTATCATAGTTAATCCTGCACACTTAACTCAATAATATGAATTAGATCAATTAAACCATCAATTGATTTTATCATCAAAATCCGAGATTCAACAATCTCCCCCTTTTTTATGATGACAATCAATTGATGACGGAGTTAAACATAACTCCCCCTATCTATATGCCATATTATGAGAAGATAAAAAATCACTTGAATTCCATCCCATTGAATTCAAGCATAAACCGATAAGTTCTAACCGTAGAACTTATCGTTATTCTCATTAAGTAATAGTAAATACGAAACTTCTATGAAAATCATAAGTCAAATGATAAGGGATGATTTTTACTGCGACAGGAGATAAAGATTTTCAACATGAATTTCATGATATAGATGTAAGGCATGCTTTCAATATGATCAATCAATCTTGCGATTTTTTCAAAGATTTTGCAAGGCATATAAGACATTCATATCACACAAGCTTTTGTAATTCATATAAGTCATGCTATCAAAATGGTACAAGTCATCACTTTTCTCCCCCTTTGTCATCAACAAAAAGGAGATGATACTTTGAAAGACACAATTTATGATCATCAAATCAATAGAGAAAAAAATCCAGCATTAAGATTAATCATTCAAGTTTGCCAAAAATATATATCCAGACTTTAAAAATACATCTAAGAAGAAGGTTCAGTTTTCGTTCAAAAGATGACAAGCTTCGAACTTGATATTAAGAGTAAACAGAACAGAATTAAAAGATACATTAATTAATCCTTAGGAGGTAATCCATAGTGCTGATACATAACATCTATTTTTTGATTCATTTGTCGTAGTTCCTTCAAAATTTCAATTTGCTAGAGTTGAATTTGTTCTTGCTGCGATTTGAGTTGGTCTTGTTGGAATTTGATCTGAGACAGTTCTACCATAATGAGTCCTTCAGAGGATGAAACAGGAGCTGAAGGTGCTGCGCCAAAGGGACTAGGAGGAGGAGATTCATTTCCCCTAAAAATTGGTGTTTCTGGTTGTTATACTGTGGAGGAATAGGATCAGTCCTTCTAGGTTTCCTTACCCATATTCCATTGTTAAATGTGCACCTAAGTCTCTTTAGTAGATTTTTATTGATGATGTTATATCTATCCCTTTGAATTGTTTCTTCATCGGGTGGGATGCAAATGTCATAGGCACGAAGAAATCTAGTGATTCACCCCCCATATGGCAACATAGTATCTTTAGCTGTAATATCCTACATGTGTTGCTGTATTGAGTATCCAAAACAGTTATGTTGATCGGTCATAATCCAATACATGGTGCTTATCTCTATTAGACTCATTTCATCAAGATGATATTGCTTAGGGAATAGTATGCTTGTTATGATATGATGAAGAATCTTAGAGTTAAAAGGTAGTAAGTGTTCGCAACTCTTGGGTATTATTCCGAGGTCCGAGTTTGCAAAAATAGTTTCGATAGCTTCTGTGTAAGTTGCTCCTATTATATTAACATCCCATTTACCTCTAAAATAGCAGCCCCTATCTTTTTCAGTGATTTCAATTAGTTCACAAGAAGTATTATCAGAAATCCTAATTTGTGTTCCTAAAAGGTAAGTACTTAGGCTATCGTTATCTACCCATAGGTTTGCATAAAAGAGCCTATCTAACCTGGGATAAATTGGTTCATCTATTTGTAGGAGAGGTAGGGCCTCTAGATGAGCAAACCACCTAATGGGTTCTAAGTCTCCTAGTTCATCGAGATCAACGTGTTTACCCTTATGGATACATCTTGTTTCAAGTTTTGGAAACCTAAGGGCCTCTTCTTTGGATCTAAAAAGATCGTGGTCATATGAATCTCCTTCAATCCTTTTCCCTTTTGTTCTCTTAGGGGCCATTGTCTAGACAAGATGATAGAAAAAAAATATGAAATTGTAATGAGTAGGTAAAACAAGAAGAAGGGGAAGGAAAGATTTTACCTTATGGAGTGTTTCTTGGAGGATGGAGAGCTTGGACCAATAAGAATCCCTCTCCAAGACTTCTAGAGGTTAGAATGAGAGTTAGGAAGCTTTTAGGAGAGTTTGAGGGAGGTCTGCACGGGTTGGGGGCGGTGTCACCGCCGGCCCTAACCATTTGGAATTTATAGGGTGTCTCGGGCGGTGCCACTGCCAAACCAAGCGGTGCCACCGCCTGGCGCCCGAGCGCTCAAGCGGTGCTACCGTCGATTCTGGCGGTGCCACCGCTGGCGCGCTACGGAAGAAGAAGAAAAAAAAAATTTTCTTCCCCCTTTGTTTTTCAGAGGTGTTTGACTCAAGATAGGTTAAGATAATGAGTTGTACTTCAATATGTCATTTTGAATCGAAAGAGAATGATGAAGTCAAATCCATAGAAAAACGGAAAAGGATGAGACATTTTTTGGAAAATATATTCAAACAAGCTTATTTTCAGGGACAATTTAACATGCCTAGTTCCCTTCTAATGAATTCAAATTGGTCTTCATTTAAGGCTTTTGTAAAAATATCTGTCAATTGATGCTTTGTGTCAATAAATTCTAAAACAACATTATTGTTAAGGACATGATCGCATATGAAATGATGCCTAATATCGATATGCTTAGTTCTAGAGTGCTGAATTGGATTTTTGGTAAGATATATGGCACTAGTATTATCACATTTTATGGGAACATTTTTGAAGTGAATTTCATAGTCTTCTAATGTATTTTTCATCCAAACAACTTGTGTACAGCATGCACTTGCAGCAATGTATTCGGCTTCCGCCGTAGATAGTGCAACTGAATTTTGTTTCTTGGAAGTCCAAGAAACAAGTGTATGTCCTAAAAATTGGCATGTTCCGGATGTACTTTTTCTATCTATCCTGCATTCGCCAAAATCGACATCTGCATAAGTTATTAAATCGAATTTTTCAGATTTTGGATACTATAATCCTAAATTTGGAGTTCCTTTAAGATACCTAAATATTTTTTTTAACACTCTTAAGATGAGATAATTTAGGATTAGATTGAAACCTAGTGCAAAGTCCTACACTAAACATAATATCCGGTCTAGTCGCGGTGAGGTAGAGTAGACTACCTATCATTCCCCTATATGTTTTTTTATCGAAATTTTTACTATTTTCATCCATATCTAACTTAATCAAAGTACTCATAGGGGTGTTTGTTGCTTTTGAATTATCCATGTTAAATCATTTTAACAATTCTAAAGTATATTTAGATTGGTTAAGAAATATACCATCACTAAGTTGTTTGATTTGTAATCCCAAAAAGAAAGTTAATTCACCCATTAAACTCATTTCAAATTCATGACTCATACATTTGGCAAATGATTCACATAGTGATTCATCCGAAGAGCCAAAAATAATATCGTCAACATAAATTTGCACAATAAGAAAATTATTTTCAAAATATTTGATAAACAATGTAGTATCAACCTTGCCTTTGGTAAAATTATTTAAAATAAGAAAGGAACTGAGCCTTTCATACCAAGCTCTAGGAGCTTGTTTCAAGCCTTAGAGAGTCTTAGTCAATTTGAATACATGATTAGGAAGAAGAGAATTTTCAAATCCGGAAGGTTGTTCGACATACACTTCTTCGGAAATAAAACCATTCAAGAAAGCACTTTTGACATCCATTTAAAATAGTTTAAAATTATTACTACTAGCATAGGCAAGGAGCATCCTTATGACTTCTAATCGAGCTGCGGGAGCGAAGGTTTCTTCGTAATCGATACCTTCTTTTTGGTTGAAACCTTTGGCCACTAATCTAGCCTTGTTTCTAACCACGATACCATTTTCGTCTTGCTTGTTTCTAAAGACTCATTTAGTATCAATAACTAAATGGTCACTTGGTCTAGGAACAAGCTTCTATACCTTATTCCTCTCAAATTGATTTAATTCCTCTTACATTGCAAGAACCCATAAATCATCTTTTAAGGCCTCGTCAATGCATTTAGGTTCGATTTGAGAGAGGAAGGCGGTGTTAGCACAAAAATTCTTGAAAGAGGAACGAGTTTGAACCCCTTTTGATGTATCTCCTATAATTAGCTCCTTTGGATGAGCATCTATATACTTCCATTACTTGGGTAAGGAAATTTCGAAAGAAGGTGCATCCAAGTTGCTATTTTGAGGAGGGGGTTCATTTAAATTCAAATTATCAAAACCAAGATCATCATCAAAATGATTTTTCTTTAAATTAGAAATTTCATTAAAAACTACATGAATATACTCTTCTATTACTAAGGTTCTTTTGTTAAAAACCCGAAAAGCCTTAGAAACGAAAGAGTAACCAAGAAAGATGCATTCATCAGATTTAGCATCAAATTTTCCTAAGGCATCCCTTTCATTCAAAATAAAGCATTTACAACCGAAAACTTTAAAATAGGAAATATTTGGCTTTTTGTTATTCTATAATTCATAGGGAGTTTTTGATAGGGATGGTCTTATTAGGACTCAATTCATGATGTAGCTGCTAGTCATAGGTGCCCAGCAAGCCAATCACGTGAGTGATGGCACGTGTGACTTGATATAGAATCTTTTTGCTTATTATATTTTGACGTATATCACTTTATAACTATTGCATAAATGCATACATATATTGTGATGTCCTTGGATTTATGCAATGGGAATCGGATCGTGATGAGATCACGATAATGAGATCGATTCATCTTTAAACACATATCCTAAATGATCCCGGTCATAGGTTACTCGAGAGGGACATCGTGATAACCGGAAAGACTGGTGTGCTGTATACCCATCCATATGATGGATGCAGTTGGTCTCATAGCTGCTCGTGTAGGGACACTAGGGATACAGTACAGGTGCTCTTTGGAGAATGAGTTCACTGATTGATCCGCTTACGGAATGCTGGATGGTTGATGATGCCTTATTGTCAGACAGCGATTCCGTAGTCCTAGTGGTATATCTGGTCCTTAGACTTGAGACACCAAGGATGTCCTATATGAATGCTCCACTCTTTGATACCAGACTTATAGGTTTGGCTATCCCAGATCTAGTACAGCTGATCATTGGGAGTGGTAGTCGACCTTACGAGGGCTATTGAGTGTCGATAGAGGATCATCCACTCTCGGCGTCATGAGAGGAATATCCCATGTGTTCTTGCTCAAACAAATCCCTGGCCAGGGTCATTCGGGTTGAGAGAGAAAGAGTTCTCCGGGAGAATCCGATTAGAGCGAGACTCGAGTAGAAACCGTATGGGTCTGACAGCACCATGCTCAATATACGGTCTCTGGGATATTAGATGGATGAGGGACTATAGGTACATGGTAACTAAGGACAGACAGGTCCAATGAATTGGATTCCCCTGTATCGTTTGGGGACTACGGCGTAGTGGCCTAGTACGTCCGTAGTCGATGAGTCAAGCGAATTATTACAGAGATAATAATTCACTGAGTTAGAAGGAGTTCTGACATGTATGACTCACGGTCAGCTCGATATTGGGCCTAGAGGGTCACACACATATGGTAGGGATTGCGATGAGTAGAGGTTCGGATATGAGATATCCGACGGAGCCCTTGTCTTATTGGATGCAGATCCAATACCCACTAGGGGAGGACCCATTAGGGTTTGACAGGGGACCTCTATAAATAGGAGGGATTCAGAACCTTATAGGCTAGAGCCTTTGCTTGCCTTTCCTATTCTCCTCTTCCTCTCCACCTCAGATCAGGCCTGAAGTTTTTGAGGAGCGTCGTTGCAACACTGCTGTGTGGATCACCGCTAGAGAGGAGGACGCTTGACCTCCTTTACCCTCTCCTAAGGATCTGCAAGGAAACAGGGATATACGATCTCCCTAGGTAACACAATCTACTCTATACGCAGTTTCATGTTTCGCGGATTTTTGCGCACCAATCTTCGCACGACGACGAATATCTTTTTGGGAATCTGGGATTTTGGTTTCTTGTTCTTTCGCTGCGCATGTGATGTCGCCCCCATGATTTCCCAACAGTGGTATCAGAGCCAGGTTGTTCGTGCGAATGATTGGTTTTGAACTATGTGTGTTGTGTTTAGGAAGAATTTTGACGTCAAAATCGTTGACGCAAAAACAAGGAAGGGCAGCAACAGTTGCTGCCCTCGATCTGCGTGCGTGCAGCGCAGCCGAAGGCAGGCAGCACAGCGCCGGCGCATGCGCAAGCGCTGTGCCTGCAGCAGCCGGCCGGCGGCCTGCTTGCAGCGAGCTTGCGTCCGGCGGGGCTGGCAGCCCGCGGGCAGAGGCGCCTGCGGCCGCTTCTCCCGCGGGGTGAGGCGCCGCAGGGCAGCGGCGCTTGCCGCCGCTGCTCCCGCGAGCGAAACCCCCCCCCCCACAGGGGCGGCCGCCCGGCGGGACAGCACCGCCTGCGGAGGCAGCGGCGCCCGAAGGGTGCGCCCACCCGCAGCGGCATTGCCGCCAGCGGGCGTGCCGCCTGCAGTCGAGGGCAGTGCCCTCGCCCCGCCGCACAGGCTGCCGCCGGCAGGGTGGCGGCGGCGGCAGCAGCGAAAGGGGGAAAGGGCATTAGGGTTTTGTGGCCAAAAGACGGTTTTGCCCCTCGGAATTTGAGAAATTCCAGTTTCTGTCTTTTGTCCAAATTACGAAAATACCCCTATGAATTCAGAAATTCCCTATATATCCCTGATTTCAGAAAATATTAATTAATTAAAAGGTTTAGTTTATTATTATTTTTATTATTATCTAGTAGTCCTACATGATGATTATTTATACATATGATGTATGATGTGTGGACGGATGATCATGGACCGTGTGATGTGTGTACTTGTGATCATTATTATTAAGGTCTACGAGCCTCCATTATATTTCTCGTTTATTGTCGGGCCTGCGTGCCTATGATTAAGTTGTAATCACATGAGGAGGCGCAACGGGAGCATGGATGCGATAGCGGGACTCATGAGACGGACGATCGCGATGCATGAAGATGCATCAAGATGTCGACGGAACCGACGAGGATGAGATGGACGATCATAGGGCATGGAGATGCACCGTTGCACACATAGATCTTGATGTGAGTGATTAGGCCTACTGGCTCGGGCCTAATCACATTAGGTTGTGGTCCATGATCATCTGGTGTAATTGATTATACACATACTAGATAAGTATATATATTTGCATGCGATGTAGATATATATTAAATATGTATATGTGTGACATGTAATATTAGGAGACCAAATCTTAGAAACATCTCTCGATAATATTAAGTCGGTAAATGTGAGGCAATTAGATTGACCCACGTGGCCTTCCATCGTTATAAGTAGGAACCGATTCCCGGTGTAGGTTGAGTTGGTCGAGTCCCTCGAGACTCACCTATATCGCGATTCACTATCTTGCTTACGACATAGAGATGTCACCGGTGACCTGAGGGCATGGTATACTTGGTCGAGTCCCTCGAGGGTATATCATCAAATCAGACTCATCTTGTAACGAAGGTGTTGACTTAATCGAGCATCATGGTTGGTCGAGTCTCTCGAGGCTATGGTGATTCGGAGGCCGAAGAGGACGGGAATCACAAGGAGTTGTGATCGGCAAGAGTTGCCTACCTTTTAGGCTTAGTGTGATTGGTCGAGTCCCTCGAGGTTACACTAAGACGCTGATTGGATCCTGATCCCCACTAGAAGTCTACCGGAGACTTCCGTTTCACGTGCTGAGGGTGTCGCGTGACTCGTTAGTAAAATAGTGGGAGCATATTAAGATAGAAGTCCATATCTTGATAGTTTATTTCTTGCAAAATCTGCATGTTATTCATTTCTGCTGCATCTTTATTTTCAGAAAATGTCGCTTTCAAATCCCTTACGTGGCATACTTGATGTCAACCGCCTCACTGGTCCAAATTATACGGATTGGCTCCGTAACTTGAGAATTGTTCTCACAGTGGAGAAAATCGTGTACGTCCTTGATACAGTGATGCCTACGTCCGAAGAAGGGACAAACGAGGATAAGATCGCTCGCTACGTGAAGTACATTGATGACTCCACTCTTGCTCAGTGCTGTATGTTGGGCTCTATGACTCTTGAGTTACAGAGACAACATGAAAAGATGGATGCCAGATCCATTCTCCTACATGTCCGTAAATTGTTTGAGGAACAGGGAAGGACTCAGCGATATGAGATATCCAAGAGCCTCTTCCGCACTAGGATGACTGAGGGGACACCGGTTCAGAACCATGTCCTAAAGATGATTGAGTGGATAGAGAAACTCACAGGTCTAGGAATGGTCCTAGAGGATAACTTGTGTGTAGACATTGTGCTTCAGTCCCTACCAGATTCCTTTTTACAGTTCATAATGAATTTTAATATGAACAAGCTTGAGGTGACTCTCCCAGAGCTCCTCAATATGTTGAGGGAGGCAGAGAGTACTATTAAGAAAGAGAAGCCAGTTCTCTACACTAGTGAGACTAGAAAGAAAAGGAAAGCAGAAAGGTCCCTTAAGAAGGGAAAGGGCAAGGGCAAACCAGGTAAAGCAAAGGTTGCTAAGAAAGACCCAGTAAAGGACAAAGGCCAATGCTTCCACTGTGGTAAAGATGGGCACTGGAAGAGGAACTGCAAAGAGTACCTTGCAGAAAGGGCGAAACAAAAGCTTGATGAAGCTTCAGGTACATTCATGATTAGTCTCCATTTGTCAGACTCTTATGATAACACATGGGTATTGGATACCGGTAGTGCTTATCATATATGCAATTCGTTGCAGGTTCTGGCAAGGCCTAGGAGACTAGAGAGAGGCGAGATGGACCTCAAGATGGGTAATTGAGCAAAAGTTGCTGTATTAGCTGTTGGCGAGGTCTCCCTACATCTGCCTAGTGGAGCTTTTATTGCATTAGATGCATGTTATTTTGTTCCTTCTATTATCAAAAACATTATCTTCATTTCATGTTTAACAGTTAGTGGATATAAATTTGTTTTTGAGAACAATAGTTGTTCGATATTATTAGATGATAAGATCATCACGAAAGGAACATTGCATAATGGTTTATTTATGTTAGACACTACTCCACATATCATGAATGTAAATGTGTCTAAGAGGAAACGAGATGAAGTGAACAGTGCATACCTGTGGCATTGTAGGCTAGGTCACATCCATGAAAGAAGGATTCAAAAGTTACTAAATGATGGATATCTAGATCCATTCGACTACGTGTCATATGCAACTTGTGAACCTTGCATTCGTGGAAAATTGATAAACTCTCCATTTAGTGGAATTGGAGAGAAAGCCACTGAGTTGTTGGAACTCATACATAGTGATGTATGTGCATGCCATTGGAGGTTACTCCTACTTCATTACATTTACTGATGATTTCTTAAGGTATGGATATGTGTACTTAATGAAGTACAAATCCGAGGCCTTTGAGAAATTCAGAGAGTATAAGAATGAGGTAGAGAACCAGACTGGAAAGAGTATCAAAACTCTTCGATCAGATCGAGGAGGTGAGTACTTAAGTACAGAGTTTACTCAGTTCCTCAAGGACCATGGGATATTATCCCAATGGACACCTCTTATACAACTCAGCTCAATGGTGTCTTTGGAAGGAGGAATCGTACGCTATTAGATATGGTACGGTCCTTGATGAGTTTCGTTGACCTACCCATCTTATTCTAGGGATATGCCCTAGAGACCACAACTTACCTTCTGAACAGAGTTCCAACTAAGTCGGTAGTGTCTACACCATATGAGATATGGAAAGGGAAGAAGCCTGATCTTAAGGTTGTTAAGATTTGGGGATGCCCTGCCCACGTTAAAAGATACAACCCCGATAAGTTAGAATCAAGGACAGAGCGATGCAAATTTGTGGGATACCCCAAGGAAACTTGTGGGCATTATTTCTATCATCTCAAGGACCAAAAGGTCTTTGTAGCTAAGAGAGCAGTGTTCCTTGAGAAGGAACACATTCTTGGCGGAGATAGTGGGAGAATGATAGAGTTGAGCGAAGTTGGAGAACCAAGCTCAAGCACCACTCTACAGCCCGAGTCTGTTCAGGTACCTAATACACAAGTTTCAACTTTACGCAGGTCTGATATTGCATCCTCCTGAGAGATATGTGGGACATATTAGAGGAGAGGATGTTGAGGATATTGATCCTCAGACCTACGAGGAGGCTATTATGAGTATAAACTCCGGGAAGTGGCAAGAAGCCATGAATTCTGAGATGGATTCTATGTACTTCAATAAGGTTTGGAACCTAGTTGATGCGCCCGAAGGTATTGTACCCATCGGTTGTAAGTGGATCTTTAAGAAAAAGATCGGAGTAGATAGAAAGGTAAAGACCTATAAAGCAAGGCTAGTGGCTAAGGGGTATCGTCAAAGGCAAGGTGTTGACTACGACGAAACCTTCTCACCCGTAGCAATGCTAAAATCCATCAGAATTCTATTGGCTATTGCAGCACACTATGATTATGAGATCTGGCAGAGGATGTGAAAACCGCATTCCTCAACGGGAACCTCGAGGAGGAGGTGTATATGATGCAACCTGAGGGATTCGTGTCCAAGAACTGCCCAGATAAGGTGTGTAGGTTGCTTAGATCCATTTATGCACTAAAGCAAGCTTCCCGAAGTTGGAACATAAGATTTGATGAGGCAATCAGATCTTATGATTTCGTTAAGAATGAAGATGAGCCTTGTGTGTACAGGAAGGTAAGTGGGAGCGCTATCACCTTTTTGGTGTTTGGATGACATCCTCATCATTGGGAATGACGTAGGAATGCTATCCACAGTAAAGGCTTGGTTATCTAGACACTTCTCCATGAAGGACTTAGGGGAAGCATCCTATATCTTGGGGATTAGAATCTATAGAGATAGATCCAAAAGGATGCTTGGCTTATCCCAGTCCAGGTACATAGAAACCATTGTCAAAATTTTGGGCATAGAATATTCCAAGAAAGGGCGAACATGGATATGATACCTTATGCCTCAGCAATAGGATCTATCATGTATGCCATGCTATGTACTAGGCCTGATATAGTGCATGCTTTGAGTGTCATGAGCAGGTATCAGGCGGATCCAGGCTTGGAGCACTGGAAAGCAGTAAAGTGTATCCTTAAGTACTTGAGAAGGACTAAGGATCTTTTACTAGTATATGGAGGTAATAGCCTTAAGGTTGAAGGCTACACAGACTCAAGTTTTCAATCTGATGTCGATGATAGCAAGTCGAATTCAAGGTATGTGTATACCTTGAATGGAGGAGCAATATGTTGGAAGAGTTCCAAGCAAGATACCACTGCTGACTCAACCCCAAAGGCGGAGTACATTGCTGCATTAGATGTAGCAAAGGAGGGAGTCTGGTTGAAGATGTTCATCACAGATTTGGGAGTCGTTCCGGATAGCGAGAAGTCGACTTCCTTATATTACGACAACTATGGGGCGATTACTCAAATAAGGGAACCCGGGTCTCATCAGAAGTGTTCTGAGGAGGTTCCAGCTTATCAGAGAGATCGTAGCCCGAGGAGATATAGCAGTGGAAAGAGTTCCATCCGAAGATAATATTGCAGATCCACTGACAAAGCCATTGTCTCAGATTGTCTTTGAGCGTCACAGGGGTCTGATGGGGATCAGACACATAGGTGATTGACTTTAGGTCAAGTGGGAGATTGCTAGTCATAGGTGCCCAGCAAGCCAATCACGTGAGTGATGGCACGTGTGACTTGATATATAATCTTTTTGCTTATTATATTTTGGCGTATATCACTTTATAACTATTGCATAAATGCATACATATATTGTGATGTCCTTGGATTTGTGCAATGGGAATCGGATCATGATGAGATCACGATAATGAGATCGATTCATCTTTAAACACATATCCTAAATGATCCCGGTCATAGGTTACTCGAGAGGGACATCGTGATAACCGGAAAGACTGGTGTGTTGTATACCCGTCCATATGATGGATGCAGTTGGTCTCATAGCTGCTCGTGTAGGGACACTAGGGATACAGTACAAGTGCTCATTGGAGAATGAGTTCACTGATTGATCCGCTTACGGAATGCTGGATGGTTGATGATGCCTTATTGTCAGACAGCGATTCCGTAGTCCTAGTGGTGTATCTAGTCCTTAGACTTGAGACACCAAGGATGTCCTGTATGAGTGCTCCACTCTTTGATACCAGACTTATAGGTTTGGCTGTCCCAGATCTAGTACAACTGGTCATTGGGAGTGGTAGTCGACCTTACAAGGGCTATTGAGTGTCGATAGAGGATCATCCACTCTCGGCGTCATGAGAGGAATATCCCGTGTGTTCTTGCTCAGACAAATCCTTGGCCAGGGTCATTCGGGTTGAGAGAGAAAGAGTTCTCCGGGAGAATCCGATTAGAGCGAGACTCGAGTAGAAACCGTATGGGTTTGACAGCACCATGCTCAATATACGGTCTCTGAGATATTAGATGGATGAGGGACTATAGGTACACGGTAACTGAGGACAGACAGGTCCAATGGATTGGATTCCCGTGTATCGTCTGGGGACTACGGCGTAGTGGCCTAGTACGTCCGTAGTCGATAAGTCGAGTGAATTATTACAGAGATAATAATTCACTGAGTTAGAAGGAGCTCTGACAGGTATGACTCACGGCCAGCTCGATATTGGGCCTAGAGGGTCACACACATATGGTAGGGATTGCGATGAGTAGAGGTTCGGATATGAGATATCCGACGGAGCCCTTGTCTTATTGGATGCAGATCCAATACCCACTAGGGGAGGACCCATTAGGGTTTGATAGGGGACCTCTATAAATAGGAGGGATTCAGAGCCTCATAGGCTAGAGCCTTTGCTTGCCTTTCCTACTCTCCTCTTCCTCTCCACCTCAGATCAGGCCTGGAGTTTTTGAGGAGCGTCGTCGCAACCCTACTGTGTGGATCACCGCTAGAGAGGAGGACGCTTGACCTCCTTTACCCTCTCCTAAGGATCTACAAGGAAACAAGGATATATGATCTTCCTAGGTAACACAATCTACTCTATACGCAGTTTTATGTTTCGCAGATTTTTGCGCACCAATCTTCGCACGACGACGAACATCTTTTTGGGAATCAGGGATTTTGTTTTCTTGTTCTTCCGCTGCGCATGTGATGTCGCCCCCATGATTTCCCAACAGTAGCAAGCCGTATTTACGGCTTCAGCCCAAAAATACTTAGGTAAACTATGTTCATTTAACATCGTTCTTGCCATTTCTTGTATGTTTTTGTTTTTTCTTTCAACTACTCTATTTTGTTGGGGATTCCTCGGAGTGGAGAAGTTGTGATTGTATCCATTAACTTCACAAAAATTTTGAAAGTCACGATTTTGAAATTCGCCACCGTGATCACTCCGAATTGATGAAATCATGAAACCTTTTTCGTTTTGAGTGAGTTTACAAAATTTAGAGAAACACTTGAAACAATCACTTTTGTGAGCTAAGAAATAGGTCCAAGTGTATCTAGTATAGTCATCCACAATTACAAACGCATATTTGCTTCCTCCTAGACTTGTCATGTCAAATGGTCCAAATAAGTCCAAATGAATCAATTGTAATGGTCTAGTGGTGCTAATTTGAGTTTTTGGTTTGAAACTAGTTTTTATTTGTTTACCTAGTTGACATGCATCGCATACTTTGTTCTTAATAAACTTTATATTTGGAATTCCTCGCACTAATTCTCTAGATGAGATCTTAGATATTAGTTTCATGCTTGCATGGCCTAGTCTCCTATGCCAAAGCCAAGCATCATCATTTAAAGAGGAGAAGTACATTTCATTACTTAGTTCATCAAGATTGATGGTGTAGACATTATTTTGTTTTAATGCAATCATAGTTATGTTATGGTTTGGTTTTTCAATAATACACACATTTGATTCAAATCTAACAATATAACCTTTATCGCATAATTGACTAACACTCAAGAGATTATGTTTCAATCCATCAACTAGTAAGACATCATCAATAGAAAATTTTAATTTGTTACCTATAGTTCCCTTGCCAATGATTTTGCCTTGGTTGTTGTCTCCGAATGTGACATACCCTTCTTCTTTTCTAGTGAGCATAGAGAAATGAGATGGATCCCCAGTCATATGTCTTGAGCATCCACTATCTAGATATCATCTCTTGCTCCTAGCTTGTGATGCTGTATGTTTCTATAAGAAGGGATTATTTTTAGGTACCCATTTTCTTTTGGGTGCCTTAAAAACTAATTTAACTTGTTCATCATATTGCATAAAATTGATCATGGTTCCTTTAAGAACCCAAATTAGTTTGTTCGGACTAATTTTCTTGAATGGACATTTATAAGTTTTATGTCCATATTTGCAACAAAAGTTGCAATTGCTTTGGTGCCGAACATGTAAGATAGGGCCTTTAATGAAAGTGGTTGGATTTTGGTGAGGACTTCTCACAAATCCGATTCCACTTCTTTTAGGAACGTGACCCTTATTTGTAAGGATCATGTTCAAAGACTTGCTACCAACCTCGAATTTCTTTAAGGTGTCCTTAAGTAGCAAGTTCTCCTTTTGGAGAGTTTCTAGATCATGGCATTTTGTACATGGAGCTAAACTATCATGATATTCAGTCTTTAATTTATCGACATTACAAGTGAGACTATCATGCTCCTTTTTTAGCAATTTGTATTTTCTACTAATTGTCTTACATTCATCAAATAACTCATGAAAGGCATTTAATAATTCATGATAAGGTAAATCTGCATCAATTAAATCTGTTACCTCTTCTCCGATGACCATTAGGGCGTAATGAGCAACTTACTCGGTGTTGGACTCCTCTTCTTCGGATACGCTTGAATCATCCCACGTTGCCTTGAGCGCCTTCTTCTTTGATGTTCTCTTTTTGGCTTGAGGACAATCGTTCTTGTAGTGTCCCGATTTTTTGCACTCATAGCAAATCACTTGGTCCTTCTTGTGTTCGAATTTATTTTTTGTATTATTTTTAAATTTGTTCTTTCTTAAATATTTTTTAAATTTTTGAGTCAAAAGTGCAATGTCATTGTCACTGTCCTCATTACTTGATGTTCCTTTCAAGTGATCTTCTTATGATGTGAGTGTCATATCCTTCCTGTTCTTTGGAAGGGGGTTCTCAAGCTCGTCATGAGCTTGACATATCATTTCGTAGGTCATTAGAGACCCAATGAGTTCTTCAAGAGGGAATGTTTTAAGGTCTTTGGCCTCTTGAATGGTCGTAACTTTTGGATCCCAACTTTTAGGGAGGGATCTTAAGATTTTAGTTACTAGTTCAAAGTTAGTAAAATCTTTACCAAGAGCTTTGAGTCCATTAATGACATCCGTGAACCGGGTGTACAAGTCTCCGATGGACTCACTTGGTTTCATTCGGAAAAGTTCGTAAGAGTGCATAAGGATGTTGATTTTGGACTCTTTCACTCGGTTAGTGCCTTCATGAGTGCCCTCAAGAGTTCTCCAAATATCAAAAGCCGAATCACAAATTGAAACACGATTAAATTCATTTTTGTCTAGTGCACAAAACAAGGCATTCATAGCCTTTGTGTTTAAAGCAAAAACCTTTTTCTCCGATTTATTCCATTCGCTCATCGGAAGAGAAGATTTTTGAAATCCATTTTCAACAATAGTCCAAAGCTCGAAATCCATGGAAATGAGGAAGATCCTCATACGAGTCTTCCAATAAGTATAATCCGACCCATTAAACATGGGTGGACGTGTGATGGAATGACCCTCATGTATGCCGGAGTAAGCCATCTCTCTTGGGCATCAAACCAAATATGAGAGTGAGCCTAGCTCTGATACCAATTGTTAGGATCGGAGCGGCACTAAGAGGGGGGGTTAATTAGTGCAACGGATTAAAACGTCGGTTTTGATAAATCTTTCGTACGATAAAAATCGAACTCGGAAGTGCTTAACTTGAAAGCGTATTCGTAAAGTTGTGCAGCAAAGGTAATGAGTAAATAAAGCACATAAGAAGGTTTGCAGTAATGTAAATAGCAATAATGAAATGCAAACCAGAGATCACGTCGATTTTAAAGTGGTTCGGTCAAATGACCTACATCCACTTGCGAGGCCCTCTTCGATGAGGCTCCCACCTTTCACTAGCAAATCTCTTGAAAGGGAAGGGCAAATACCCCTCTTACAACTTTTTACAAGCGGTTCACTCTCTTACAGATTTTCAGCAAGAAAGAAGGAGGTGAACACTAGCAAATTGAAAACAAGACTTGCTAAGATTTTTCTAAGACCTTTCTCTCAATCAATTGCTTCTCAAAAAGTTGTAATCTCAACTGAAATTTGAGGGGTATTTATAGGCCTCAAGAGGATTCAAATTTGGGCTCCAAAATTTGAATTCTCTTTGGTTCCCGATGCTGGCGGTGCCACCGCCTGTCAGTGGCTGTGCCACCGCCTATTAGTGTCTGACACTGATAGTGGACTGGCGGTGCCACCGCCCAGCCAAGCGGTGCCACCGCCTAGCTCTCGGGTGCTGGGTGGTGCCACCGCCCAACCAGGCAATGCCACCGCCTGGCTCTCGGGTGCTGGGTGGTGCCACCGCCCAATCTGGCGGTGCCACCGCGAGACCCTTCGGTTCACAGGTTGGGCTTTAATTTCAGCCCAAACCAAGTCTAATTTTGGACCCAGTTGGCCCCTAACCAGGATATAGGATTACCTCTTAATCCTAATCCTAATTACATGTGAACTACATAACTAAAAACATCTTAAGCAAGTTTTCAACCGCGAACGTCGAGTCTTGTTCCGGCGAGCTTTCCGACGAACTTCTTCCGACGAACTCCCATCAAGCTCCCGATCTTGTGATGACTTTAATGAGTAGCCGAGCCTTCTCGGTGATCTCCGTGAACCTCCGACGATCTCTTCGGTGAACTTCCAAAAAATTCGACAGGTTCCCGATTTCTTCTCGGTTGGTTCCAGCAGCATCTCCGACGATTCTTCGGTCTCTTAAACGTCCATCGAACTTGACTCCGGTATTCTTGCTTTGTGTTTTCTGGTTATTGTAGTAAATCCTGCACACTTAACTCAATAATATGGATTAGATCAATTAACCCATCAATTGATTTTATCATCAAAATCCGAGATTCAACATCTTCTTGGCAAGTTCCGACGAGCTTCGAGCTTCTCTGGTAAGCTCCGAGATTTCTCGGCTGGTTCCGACAGAACTTCTGACGAACGTTCGGACTTTCGACGAACTCTCGAACTCCCAACGAAGTCATGTCCTTGACTCCGAGACTTCATTTTGCTTCATTCCTTGTATCGTAGTTAATCCTACACATGTAAAAACACACTTCGATCTAGACAATTAATACTAAGCATTAATCAAGTTGTCCGGCATGTCATTGATCCCTCGACGCTTCGTCCGATTCTTCGGCGCATCGTCCTCTCTTGCGGCTTATTGTCCAATCGGCCAGTTGACTCCGCAACTCCGATATCCTTCGCATAATATCCGCTCTATTTGGCTCGATGCCCGAATCCATGGCCCGAAGCCTTCTGTCGATACGTCGACTGATCCTCCGGCATGACGTCTAATCTTCTAACATGGTTTCCTCCGGCATAACATGATTCTTCCTACTTCAATTGTCTCATCCTGATCGAAGCATCCTGCGTCACTCAAAACACATATTAAAATCATAAACACTTATCGGTTGGTTTCATTATCAAAATCCGAGATTCAATAGGCAGATGCAACCTCATGGCGGTAGTGGCCGCCTGCGGGCAACAATAGTGACGCATGCATAGGCGTTGGCAGTGCACAGTATGTTTTTGGGCAAAATTATAGTTTTGCCCTAGGGTTTCCTTTTGGTCAAATTATAGCTTTACCCTTTTATATTTTATTAATATCTTTTAATTTTTTTGATAGTTCTGCCTTTTATAAATCTCATAATTCTAGTTTATATCCTATCAAATATTTATAGTTTTACCTTTATAAAATTAAGAATTTCTAATTTATATTCTCAATTATAAAATTAATAAAATTGATAAATATGATTTATTATAATTATGATTGAATTTAATAAAGATTATATTTTGAATATTTGATTGGATTTAATTTTGATTAGAAAACTATAAATTACGGTTTACTTTTTTAGTTTTCTCATATGAATTATTAATTATATTTTTACATGTGGTAAATAAAATCTAATTATTATTCTTGGATATTCATTTGGTTATTCACATGTATATATTTAGAATTATAAAATAATATTCATCTTTCACATGGAGGCATGATTTATATGTTATTATGATTATCATATGAGTTTTCTTTTTGCTAATTAATGTTCAATAATTATTATGGTTGTTATTCTATTATTGAACTACTTAGCATAAATTAAATTAAAAAAATTAGATTAATATTATTTGTAACTCATTTCCCTAAGTTTTATCTGACTTGTAGTTACCAAAGTGGCTTGAGATAATAAGCTTTTGTTATTTGAATTATAATAAAAATTTTATCATTTATAAGATATTTTAAATTATATTTTATATTATTGTATTAGTCTTGTAGCCACCAAAATGACCTAGTCCAATAACTTATAAAATAATATTAAGGAATTAGTCCTAAATGATATTAAAAAAATAATATTCATAATGACATACATAATTAGGAGATTTAGATAATCCCAAAGGAGAATCTACTTCAAATAATTATGTGATAGGATAGGATGATACTGTTTTAGATATCTTTGTAGTTTAGAGTTATATACCCAAAGGTAACAATACTATTCAATAAGGATGGTATCAGTCCTCTATAGATGATCTTTATCGAACATTAGATATGTTAATATTTCACCCAAAGGTGTAATATAGATGATATCAATAGTTCATCAATTTTTTTGATAAACTCAAAACATTAATATTATTTTATATTTTGTAATTGTACTTTCGTCCATACATTCTTATGCTTTTAGTGTCCCTGTACTCTCTATATCAAATTATTTAGAATGGTTATAACATGTGCAATTTACACTAGGTGTATTAGATCTTGATTTAGCATTGCTTGTTGAAAAACCGGTAGATGTTATCTTAATTGAGATGTTAGGATCAGAGTCTTTCCCTCAACTTATCTCCCTAATTATCTAGTTCCTTTTATAGATTCATAGTGATCCTAGATTAAAGACGATGGCTTTGCAGATCAAACAGAGATTTGACATCAAAAGGTACATATCGTTAAACAAGATCTAATTATTTAATTTCAATCCTAGCATAAAAAATTATTTTTATATTTAATATAATATATTATATATTTTATACTTATAAAAACATATTAAATAATTATACTTGAATAATTACCCATTATTACGAGTCATTTTTGAGACAAATGCATATCCTAACCTACCCATGGGAAGATTGAAGTGATTCGTCATATGGTCCACAATGATTGCGACATCCTATCTCGATCGAGTCGACTAAATAACATTATGATCAACCTAGGATCCTATCATGATACACAGATCGAAATCGACCAAACTCCAGTGTCTCATCCATGTACCCACATTTCATTATGGCTTCACATGGGATCGAAGAAGGTCCATGTCTTCAACAAGTAGTATATTTTCCACCTTGGAGTCGCCCATCGAACTGCCTATGTGTGAATTGGAGCGGACAGGCAGGATAGATGTGGGCTCCTCATGATAGGAGAGGTGAAGTGCTTGCCGAATTATGTGGGTGAGTTATTATGAACCATGCGAATAAAGACCTGCATTTCTACACTGGTCAATCACAGCCATTCCCAAGATAGGAATTTGGACTTTGACTTTTCAAACTGAAGTTTCTTCTTAGCTTCATCGTAAAATTTGACGCAGTCAAGTCAAATTGAATTTCGGTCAACTCACGTCAAGCCGGTCCACCCATCTTGATCCAACTGATCTAATTGGATTGGGTCTATCAATTGGATGAGCCGGTCCCGACGAATTGTAGAATGTAGGACGTTATCCCTGGTTTAAACATTTGATTTGATGAATCATCAATTTAATTCAGTTTTTAAGTTTTACCATGGAAGACTTTGAGTTGACCAAAGCAATTATTTAGAAAACATAACGGGTAAGTTTATGTGCCAAACTAAAGATTTGGAAAAGCAAATCTAAAATAAATTAAGAAAAAAAAGGGTAACGTCTTTCTACAATCACTATTCTTGTCTACCTTGCCGGTATTACTCGACGGGCTACCTTCGCGGTCGTTGGAATAACATTGTTGTTCATTAGGGCCCATTTCTGGTAACGTTGGGGTATTAGCGTTGGTTCTTATATTTTTGGTGAAGGCGCCATTCCTGGGATTCAGCGGTATTCGCCCGTTGCGCCCCTCCTTCAACGTTTGTCGACTGCGTGACGGGCGACGCCGCCAACGAAGCAGCAAAGAAACCGCCTTAAAGGTCGCCCAATTGCCCCACGAACCGTTAAATTCCCATCGTTCTCACCCGAGACCACCAAATCGGATCGAGCGAGAGACCTTTGGCACGATTCGAGAAACCCTAAAGACATGATCTTGGAAGCTGCTGTGCAGGAGGGGGATGCAGTAGTTTTAGGGCCAATCTTGCAGCGGGAGGGAGAAATCCTAACGAGGAGCATTGGCGGGGATGTGCTGCTGCTTCCGCCTTCTAACTTCGGGGTGGTGGACCGAGGGATCTACCGCTCCGGGTTCCCCAGCGAGGAAAATTTCCCCTTCTTGAAGGCTCTGAACGTGCGATCCATCGTGTGAGGTTTCCTTTGTTTTGTTTTTGTTTCCCGTTCATATTTATGGTTTCTTATTCTTGAAATAGATGGGGTTTTGATCGGTGCGTTTGTATCTTGGGCAGGTACCTGTGCCCGGAACCGTACCCAAAGGTCAATGCCGAGTTCGTGAGGTCGCAGGGGATTCGGCTTTTCCAGTTTGGGATTGAAGGAAGCCGGGTAAGTTTATTGTCCTGATGTGTTTTGCGTCCGGCACCTGATTTGATGGGTTGCCCAAATTCTCAACATGTAATTTCTTTTCCTTGCTGCTGAAAGCTATTGATGCCGAATCCCTTTTGGGTTTACCTTCGTGAATTTACGTTACAAGTAAAAATAAAGAAAATCAGAAAGTAGGTTTCCTTTGCAGTGAAATTTGTTATAGAATTTGAGAAACAAGTTACCGAAGTCCCACAATTTTCGTTTGTTTTTTTACAAATCTTGATGATTGAATACAAATATTGAGAACGTTGTCTTTATGTGTTTGTACGAAGGAATGATTCATTTTGTTTTTTAGGAATTCATAAAATCTACCAATTTATTGTCTTTCTTTGAAGCAACAGTATGCCTTTTAGTTTCAAGTAATAGGATATCTACACTCGATCAGTACACATTGTGCAGCTGCACGGTGTGATCAGTCCTCAGGTACCAATCAACAGTATAAGTATGTAGGAGGATAGTTATGAAGGATGATAGATATGATATACTTTTAGCACCTATTCTCTATCAACACATAGATTAACACAAGATCGGAGCACATTTTCTGTAGGACAAACTTTAGGAGGATATGTTTGTCACAATGGAATACCATGTGAACATTTGTGAAAGTTTGTATACAATCAATTTGATGGCAAACTCTGAAACCTATGCTATCAATTTAAATGGAGTGGAGAAGCTTGCATATCCAAGTCATTATTTTGTAAGTTCAATTCTTTATAGATAAATTCTGGTATTTGTAATTTCAATTTGATTTTAGAGAGATAAATTCTATAGAACCAACCAGAAAATCAACAAATATAAACAGGTGAAATCAGTTCCAGGACACCCAAAACACAATTAAGATTTGACCAATTGTCTTATAAGAGCTGAACTAAACCTCTATTATATTAATACACTGGAAGGAACTGTTAGAACAAATACCCTTGAGGTCAGACTCCATTATTGAACCGTTTGAACCTGAACTTAGTAGCTTACTATCACCATTTTGTTCTTTCATCAAGAATACTTTTCATCAAATCCTAACAAAAAAAAGCCTTCCCATGTCTGGTTCAGTTTGTTCATTTTGTCAATCTTTGCAATTCAACCATTACTTAGTCTGGCTTAATCCAAGTTAAGTGCAACGTCAATTGACAGTAGCTAATGGCAAGGAGAAATAATAGAAGCTTGGGCTTACAGGGTATACAAAAGATCCAAACATTTGAACAGGTAAATAAGAGTTCTAATATTGGCAGGGTTTAATTGGAAATTCCTTCTTTTGTTTATTGCATGTATTCCTACATTTTATAAATATAAATATTTATGTCGTCTACATTGATCCAAAGATTAAACTAAAGAAAATTATTGCAATGTTTTAGACAAACAAAAGAACAACAACGTAGTTGTCAGAAATAACAACCAGTGAAATTCAATCTGGAATGTGTGGTTACATGATTCAACAGGCAATATACTATCTAGCATCTCCTATATATGGTCATATGATGTACTTGTAAAACATGTCAAGAGGCACTATTATCTATTAGGCATTTGCAAACCATGCTTTTGCATTGCAATCCAACTAATTGCCAGTGTAGTTTCTAATCTTGTTTGCACCGATATGAAATTCTAAATTTATGCATTTTCTTGTAGAAGTTGTTTAAGTAAAGTATTTTTCTTAATTTTGTTGCAATATTATCAGTGAAAATCCAGTATGAGTTTTAAATAATGCATCTTTCTTAGTTTCGATGCATTTGCCTGTAAAATTTGTTAAATAATGCATGTCTATCAGTAACTTTATTGCAATTTATGTTACAATAACAGCATTGTCTGCATATGCAGGAGTCATTTGTAACTGTATCTAACCGTCCTATCATGGAGGCTCTAAGAGTCTTACTTGGTACTGAAGTTAACATATTATTTATAGCAGCTTATATTTAATTTTGCTTGCTTATCATATGTTCCCGTCGAATATTGGGTGCATGCTTAGCTCTCCTTTTTCTGTTTTCAGATATAAGGAACCATCCTATTCTAATCCACTGCAAACGAGGAAAGGTATGAAATCTAGATTGAATCAATATTTTGCATCTCACATACTTGTTCAGCATCATATTCATCACTCACTCTTATTTTCCTATTAACCCTTGCAGCATCGGACCGGTTGCCTTGTCGGCTGTTTCAGAAAATTGCAGAATTGGTGCCTATCCTCCATGCACGAAGAATACATAAAATTTGCATCACCCAAGATTCGGCCATCAGACATGAGATTTATTGAGATGTTTGATGTTTCACACATGATGCATTGCGTACTTGGTATTATTTATAGGTACCACGGTTTTGGTCACCAGGCTCCACGCCTTGTTTATCAAAAGGCATAGTGGCATGCCAGCGACTTCTAAGCCAGGAAACTCTTCTTACACAGAAAGCTTGTAGCACAATTGTCCATTTGCTTTCCTGACCTTTTATCTGCAAGGAGAAGCATGTATATGGATTCTGCTTGCACTTCGTTGTCCTAAACATTTTTGTGTTTGTTTTTCTATACAGGATATGACTTGGGAAAGATTGTAACTCTAATGAGAAGCTATGTGTGCAGGTGTAAGAACTACATATTTAATGAAAACAAATCTTTTTGCAGCTTTTATTGCTCGAGAAACAGACAAGGATGATAGACTGTAATGACTAATTGGCTTGCTCTGTTTCTTTAGTCTGCCTTCTTAGTTGCAAGCCGCAGCACAAAAGCACGCTCTTAGTCCAAGAAGATTACCATATCCAATCAATCAACCGGATGATTTGTGATCAAACCATCGATTCATATATACTTTTGATATACTCATATGATCTAGGATCGAAGCTGGTCGTAATTATAATTGGTTTATAGGTGTGATAGGTTCTGGCAACTAGATTGATACCCCTAATAACGTTAAGGACGGTGTAATCATTATGATTAAGAGTAGAAACGTTTGATGATGCCAATGAAATATGTATAGGAGAAAGTTATTGTAAACCAATAAAATTATATAACAGAATAAACGCGTCACACGAGTTTCATTGATCAGTCAATGGTGGTCAAATGTAAATAATTTTACCCGTACAACTAGAAATGCTACATGTGATAATACTCACTGGTTAGTAATTAGTTTCTGGTACAATTGACCGTTATCACGGACATACCATCATCCTTTCTTGTCTACTAGAAGCCATCCACAATTCGAATAACGACCGGTATAATTCTTGTAACGGCCGTTATATTCGCATCTTTGTCGTATAACAACTGCTCCGAAAAATTATCCATAACCTATATGGACTCCTCCATTTTTTTTGTTTTAATATGAATAGATATACTTCTGAACTGTGAAGTCCTCCGACGTTTGCTGGATATGCTCATCTGCTATGGTTTCTTCTCTGACTTCACTGTTCGTCCAAGCCATTCCATGCGTACGCTCTCTCTCTCTCTCTCTCTCTCTCTCTCTCTTATAGCATCAATTCTTTTTTTCTTTTACTTGAAAGAGAAAGCTTTGCGTGATTTCGTAGTCGTAGATCTAGATCTTTTCCTTTGGCAAGTGTAGGAGTCGTCCGAAGTACTTGGTATCCCGAGTTTATGTCGTGAGTCTCCCTTGGTCTTTGCCTCCGTTTACCTGTTTAATCTCGAACAAACTTACTGGTTAAATCGTGCTAAGTAGCGTGAATTTGGGTTCAAAGTCTAGGTTCCTGTTTCTTCTTGTTGAATGTCTGGCCATGTCATGTTGCTATGACATGTTTGCCGAAATGCCTGTGTGATGGATTATTAAGTTCTAGAGGAGGTACATCCTTTCTGGATATTAGCCATTTTCTATTTGTTTTAGTTGGTAGTACCGGAGTGAAAATGTTTTTCTTTTAATTGAAAGATGATAGAGTGCGCCCAAGTTTAGAAAAGTGGAACAGCTGCGTCGTCGGTGGTGACTAGTTAAAGGGCTGCTGCCAACATGGGTTGCAGGTTGGCCACTATTGGTCATGGGAGGTGGCTGGTTAAAGGGCTGCTGCCATTGGGATGGTGGCTAATTGTGATTCAAATACATGATTTTTGTATTCGTATGTTGAAAATTTTTTAATTTAGTGGGAAATACAAAATTTCATAACTTCAATTTTTCCTAGAAAATTCTTAATGATGGTCTAATATCCAAATACAGAAGATGAACACGAGCATCTTGAGATTTTGGTTTTGTTTCTTGTGATAGCTTATTTGTTTTTTCTGATTATCTAATATTTAGTTTGCTTTTTCTGTCACATAATAAATTTATTGTATGATAACTTATTTGAGTGCTAGTACTTATTGTTGTGTTTTGTGTAGTTCATAATAGCTACTTTAATAAAGGGTGAAACATTTTTGTCACGATCCTGATAAGATAACTGATCCATTAATTCTGTTAAGCATGAACTACTTGTTCAATATGCTTAAACCCAATTTAATAGTAGTATGCTTATAAGTCAATATGTCTTTTGTCCACTTTCATTGGAGGACTAAGCCGGATTGTTACAATCTCTTTGGGATTCACTTTTTTGTCAAGGCTCAACATAGCCTAGAATCATATTCTAACATGGTACATATGGGACTTAACCCAATGGTGACTCTAATATTAAATAAGTCTTGATACCATTTGTCATGATCTGACCTAATGGGATAACTAACCTATTAATTTCGTTGAGCTTGAACCATTAGTCCAAATACTTAATTGAATTTAAACCGTTAGCCCAAAATACTTAAGCCTAAATTGAGGTGTTACCTAGCATAGTGCATATTAGGCCTAGCTCACAAATAACACTTGATATGAATCATCAAGTTGATTATAATTTTGCCAAAGACCCGTTAACTATTCAGGGAAGACCAATGACAAGAGCTAAAGCTAAAAGGATGAAAGAAGCCTTAACTTGTTTATTGGAAGACATTTGGAAGGAGCAAGCTGGTTAAGACTCGGTCAAGGCTCTATGAATGCAAGAAGAGCCTAAAATGATCAACATGATTCAAATAAGTCCAAATCATGAAGCAAAAGTCCAGCTTTGAGAGAAGGATGAAATTTTAGCCCATTTTGAAGAATAAAGGTTTTTCAGCCATATTGGACCATATTAGGAATTGTGGGTTTATTTATTAATAATCATTCAAATCAATTCAAAGCATATTCATGAGTGATCTATATTCATGAATTATGAATATGAATATCATTTAATGTATTTAATGGATTCATTCCCTTTGTACTTGGCTTTTGTACTATATAAACATGACTGACTCCTTTTGTAAGGAGGCAATTGAGAAGTATAATCATTTTTCAACATTGATGAGTGTTTTGTTTTTAAGTTCTTGTATGAATTTTGGAACTTATAAAGCTTTTCTACTTGTGACGTTCAAAACCCAAAAATCTTTGCTTTTCTTTTCAACTTATCAAACTTCTTAGTTTGTGGCGTTTTAAGGGAATCAAAGTGCTGTTCTAATTATTTCATCAATTTTTCATTGATAAAGTGATTAGAATAGTTTTCCTTATTTCAATTTTGAACGATCCGTTTTATTTTAATTTGTTGGAGGGTGTCAATTTGCATTCCATATGTATTATAGCTCTTTTCCTATCGAGGTGTATGGTTGGTAAGTTGATGATTTCTATCATTTGGTATCAGAGCTCGGCTCAATTTGAGGTTTGCTTATCCATTTATTTGCTATCTTTTAGCTTTCCCTTTTCTCCTCTTCTTCTTCTTTCAGCACCATATCTATAATTGCTGTTCTTCCTTCATCTTCATCTTATGTTGTTATTACTGTTTTTTTTTATTTTTTTGCACTTTGTAGTATAAAAAGAAAAAAAAAGTCAGAAAGTAAAAAAAAAAAAAAAAATCAAAGGTAAAAAAAAAGAGAGAGAAAATCAAAGGTTAAAAAAAAGGAAAAGAGATCAGAATTTAAAAAAAAAATTATGGATTCAAGGAATTCTTGCAAATTACATAATTCTATCTTCGTTTATTTGAATTCTTGTTTCGATGTGGAAATCTTTCTTCATTCCGAAAAATTTTCTTTGTTCATTTGATATTTGAATTCTAATATTTGCTTATGATTGAAGTGCATTACACACACCTTTAAATTGGCCTACCTTTTGTTTTCTTTTAGACCTGCCCAATTTTACTTCCCTTGAATTGCCATAATCTGAATTTTTTGTTTATGTATCTTAGTTAATCTAGGAACCCAAAGAACAAAACAAGAGAGGTAAAAGGCAAGAGTAATGAGATCAGTATCGAGAAAAGCCAAAAATTGTATGAAACACGAGCGGAATGAATCAAATCTTGAGTGAAACATGTGAGGGAGGGTTGGTGAGGTTATTCTAACTTTGTTCTGCAGGTTGTAAACATGTATAAAGATAAAAAAACAAGTTTTTCATCAAATGATCTTTTGGTTCAAGCAATGCAGCAACAATTTGAACGTATGTTCAAAGTGATAGGTGATGTAAGATATCATCTAGAAAGGCATGATGATGTAATTAATAGATTGCAAGGTGAACCATGGCGTGGGAGACAACCAACCTTTATCAATGATGAATATGATGGTGGAGATGACATGGATGATGACAAAGTTACTCTAATTGGTCAAGATGTTAATCCTAGGAGACAAATACGAGAGGACGTTTTGATGGTGTGGACAGAAACTGTTACGCCCCTCAAAAATATCCATAATATTAAAAATTTTCATCACAAACTAATCCAGGATCCAAACTAACATTTGAGGACATTGAAAACATTCTATCAAATTCATATCTATAAACCTGCGCAGTTTATAAACATACAACACATTGCTCGATGATTCATAAAATCTGAACCCAACTCTTCAAATTAATAACCACAATATAAATTCACAAGTGGGGAAGTCTATGCAGTCACCAAACCAACGATTACCATAAGTTCATATCATTACATGAATTTAACTTAACATTCCAAAATCCTAAACATGAGGGATCCTTTAACTTACACAAAATCCACAGGTTTAGATTCATCGTCAACATTTCATTAGATGCAGAGTGGCTTATACAACAAATACATATATGCTAATAAAGATCTGCCCAAAATCTTCTAACTTTCCACTGCCTCAGCCCAAACTTAACATTTAAGCAAGCGATACGCTATCCTGAAAAATTTATCAACAAACGGGGTGAGCATATAGAGCTCAGCAAGTGACTAACATATCCATATCAAAAGAGGACAATTTCCAAAGAGATAAAGTTTCACAATACAAGGCAGGATATAAGAACTCATAGACATAATATCATTAGGTGCAGAATCACAAGGTTATTTCAATCAAACATACTTGGTTCATAACAGATGGGGCATAGAGTAATTGGAGCATGTCAGTAATAAATGAAACATTTCAGAGCATATCAATAACAAATACTGTACAGAAGCTCAAACGTCGTCTTTGACGTTGCAATCATATCATTCTTATCCAAAGCATGTACAGAAACACATAACCAAAGCTTTGGATATCATATCAAACATACAGAAGGTGTAGTGGGACCTCAGACAGAACGTGATTCATCCATTTCTGAATGACCACCAGACAGAAGTCTCCCACGTCTGGGAGCTCCATCCACCCACGTCTAGGTGAAGCCAGAGGGGGCCGGCAGAGCATCGCAAGCTCTAAACACATACCCTTTACCATTTCTAGCAAAGGTCCAGACAATCCCACAAACACCAGAGTACAAAAGGCAGTATGAACAATAATTAGCACATATCGGAAGCACATGCGGAACAACAAAACGTACATGTGCCTTTACGAGTCAGTGTGATATAGCATAAAAGTTACACAATATGTTCAAGAATAGAAATAGTTTATAGACAAGAGCAAATGAGAATTCAAGCATTAGTATAAACCTCAATTGAGTGAAGGGAACTGACTGAAATCTATTCCCAAGCGAATGAAAACAAGAGATGCGAAAACGATCAAAGTTCGATTTCGGGCAGAAATCAAGAGGCACATTGAACAATTATTTCAGATTGTCAATTATGCTCCAATACCCTCAAGAAAGCTATGGTCGAACAATATATCAATCTATATTCTGATGAAACAAATTTCATATGAAACAGGGTTTCCAACACGGAGTTACCATGGATTTAGTAATCAAAGGTCAAAACATAATCACTGTTCTGCAGAATTCATAGGGTCGGGTTCAACAGATAACAGGATAGGCATATGAATTCCAAATTTATCACTCTATGTGTCAAAAGAAAGGTTTACAAGTCTAGTTTCGAATGAAGTCAGTTTTGTACAAATCAGAATTTCCAGCAGGAACTTATAGGTATTTTAGTACCGAAAGGTCAGAAATTTTTGATCCCTGTTTTGCAGCCTCTATTGGCTCATTTGAAACAGACGTTTGGGTAGGTATTCGGTGTTCAAAATCTTCAAAGTTTGTGTCAAAAGAAAGATATAAGAGTCTAATTTCAAACAAACTAGGTCCTGCTCAAATCTGCATTTCGTACTAAAAATTATAGCTGGAACCGTGTATAGGGGTCAGTTTACCGAAAAATTTCAGAATCCATGGTTCTATGTCCAAGGAGAGACATATCAGTTTCTAAATAGAAATCCTACAGATTATTTTGAATCAACATAAGAACAGAGACTAATATTTCTGTAGGATGGGGTTAGAACACTTGCCTTTGAGAATTTTGACCCTACATGAGAAGATTTGAGCAAGAAACCTTAAAGCCCCAATTTTTTCTTCTTCTTCTTTTCTTCTTCTTCTTCTTCTTCTTCTTCTTTCTTTCTTTCTTTCCCTGATCATCCACGCAGCTGCCTTCTCTGCTGCCTTATGAACGAAGGCAGAGAGGCTTAAACGGTGGGATTTGTCATTTTGTGCATTTTACAGTTTAGTCATTGTATTTATTATATTTACGATTAAGTCCTCAGGGTTTACATATAGGTCCTCAGATTTTTTTTTAACAAATCCTCCAACTCTTATGAATAAGTTCTCAGATTCATACTTTGACTTTTTATCAAATTTAAAATAGATACTTACATTACAATTAAAAACTTATACGAAAATTCAGAAATTGAGGGATGTTACACTCTCCCCCACTTAAAAGAAAAATTTAGTCATCTAAATTTATTATAGCTCTTTCGATGAAGAGATGGGGATAAACCTTTTTCATTTCCTCCTCTAGCTCCCATGTTGTTTCCTCTCCAGAATGATGTCTCCAAATTACTTGAACCAGAGGGATAACCTGATTCCTTAAGATCTTTTCCTTCTTATCAACAATTTGATTGGGCTCTTCCACATAAGATAAATCTTTATCCCATTCACCTTTCCATTCCATAACATAGGCTCTAAGCAAATCCTCAAGTGTTTGAATTGTTCTTTCTGACTGACCATCAGTTTGAGGATGATATACAGTACTAAACTTGACTTTAGTGCCCATAGATTCCTGTAATCTTCTCCAAAATCTAGAGAGAAATCTGGAGTCTCTAGTAGAGATAATCTCCTTTGGAATACCATGAAGTCTTACTATTTCATTGACATATAAATCTGCAAGTCTATCAAGCGAATAAGTCATATTAATCGGTAGGAAATGTGCAGATTTTGTTAACCTATCAATGATAACCCAAATAGCATCATGCTTTTTAGAGGTTCTGGGTAGTCCTGAAACAAAATCCATAGTAATACATTCCCATTTCCATTCAGGAATATCTAAAGGTTGCAACAACCCTCCAGGTCTTTGGTGTTCTACTTTGATTTCCTGACAAGTCAAACATTTTGAAACATACATTGCAATTTCCTTCTTCATGCCTTCCCACCAATAATGACTTTGAATATCTCTATACATCTTAGTGCTCCCAGGATGCATAGTGTACTTTGAAGTATGACTTTCCTTTAGGATTTGATTTTTGATATCTGGTTCATTTGGTACACATACTCTCTCCCCAAATCTCAATAGGCCATCCTTTGAAACTTGAAATTTTGGCTTCAATTCCTTTTCTACTTCATTCCTCAAGTAGATTAAATGTGGATCTCGTAATTGTCCTTCCTTAATTTGTTGAATAAGATCAGATTGCACTTGAATGGAGGCCATCAATATCATCGAGTCATGCTCTTTCCTCAAAGCTTTCAAATCAAAATTTTCTTCTATTAGCTTCCATTGCTTCACGACCAGACTAGCCATAAAACTTGTAGATTTTCTACTAAGTGCATTAGCTACAACATTGGCTTTGCCCGGGTGATAACGGATGGCACAATCATAATCCTTCAGAAGTTCTATCCATCTTCGCTGCCTCATGTTTAACTCTTTCTGAGTGAAAATATATTTTAAACTCTTGTGATCAGTAAAGATTTCAAATTGTCGACCATACAAATAATGTCTCCAAATCTTTAGAGCAAAAATAATTGCTGCCAATTCCAAATCATGAGTTGGATAATTCAATTCATAACCTTTTAGTTGCCTAGAAGCATAAGCAATTACTCTCCCTTCCTGCATCGAAACACATCCAAGGCCCTTTCTTGAAGCATCAGTATAAACTACAAATCCCTCACTACCACTTGGAATAGTGATAATAGGGGCACTAGTCAATCTTCTTTTTAACTCTTGAAAACTTTGCTCACAATCATCACCCCATATAAATTTCACATTCTTTTTAGTGAGGTTGGTGAGAGGTTGAGCGATTCGAGAAAATCCCTCCATAAATCTCCTGTAATAACCTGCCATGCCCAAGAAGCTTCTAACTTCTGTTACATTTACATATGTTGGTACATCCCATTCAACTACAACTTCCACTTTCTTTGGATCAACAGATATACCCTTCCCTGAAATCACATGGCCTAAGAAAACAACTTCATTCAACCAAAATTCACATTTGCTGAACTTTGCATACAACTTCTTTTCTCTTAGTATGGACAATACATTTCTCAAGTGTTTCTCATGCTCCTGATTACTCCTTGAATACACCAATATGTCGTCAATAAATACAATTACATAGCCACCCAAGAGCGGTTGAAATATCCTATTCATTAGTTCCATAAAAGCTGCAGGGGCATTAGTCAAACCAAAAGATATCACCAAGAATTCATAGTGACCATATCGAGTTTTGAAAACTGTTTTTGGAATATCCTCCTCCTTGATCTTCAACTGATAGTAACCTTACCTCAGGTTAATCTTAGAGAATACTCGTGCACCCTGCAGTTGATCAAACAAATCATCAATTCTGGGTATGGGATACTTGTTTTTGATGGTCACCTGATTCAACTGTCCATAATCAATACAAAGCCTCAATGTTCCCTCTATCTTTTTAACTAACACCGGAGCACCCCATGATGAAATATTAAGCCAAATAAAATCCTTATTTAATAGTCCTTTTAGTTGCTTTTATAATTCCACTTACTCTGTCACGACCCGACAAAATATCGACAATATTAAAAATTTTTTCCAACACAACTAACCCAGGATCCAAACACACATTTGAGGTCACTAAGAAAACATTCAGATCAAAAATTTCACTTCTATAATCTACCAATTCATAACCCTGTGCAATTCATAAACATAGCACACATCACTCGATAATTCATACAATCTGAACTCGACTCATCAAAATAAAAACCACAATATAAATCCACAAGTGGGGAAATCTATGCAGTCACCACAATCATCGATTTACCATAAGTTCATATCATTACACAAATTTAATTTAACATTCCAAAACCCTATACATGAGGGATCCTTTAACTTACACAAAATCCACAGGTTTAGATTCATAGTCACATTTCATTAGATGCAAGGTAGCTTATACACGACTACATATATGCTAACAAAAGTTCTGCCCAACGTCTTCTAAACTTTCCACTGCCTCAGCCCATTCTTAACATTTAAGCAAGCGATACGCTATCCTGAAAAATTTATCAACAAACGAGGTGAGCATAAAGAGCTCAGCAAGTGACTAACATATCCATATCAAAATAGTACAATTTCCAAAGAGATACAGTTTCAAAACACAAAGCTGAATATACGATTTCGTAGACATAACATCATTAGGAGCAGAATCACAATTGTCCTTTTAATCATACATATTTGGTTCCTGACAGATGGGGCATAGAGTAATTGGAGCATATCAGAAACAAAGGAAACATATTGGAGCTTATCAATGGCATATAAAATGTTCCAAAACACATCAACGACATATGGAACATTACGAAGCAAACTCAACAGTGAATGAAGCATTTCAGAGCATATCAAACTCATATGTCGTACAGAAGCTCAAACGTCGTCCTTGACGTTGCAATCATATCATATTTATCCAGAGCAGGAACAGAAATAACTCACCAAGACTCTGGATGTCATATCAAACATATAGAGGGTGTAGTGGGATCTCAGTCAGAATGTGATTCATCCATTTCTGAATGACCACCTGACAAAAGTCTCCCACGTCTGGGAGCTCCATCCACCCACGTCTAGGTGAAGTCAAAGGGGGTCGGCAGAGCATCGCAGGCTCTAAGCAATATCCCACATAGCGGGACCCCACATAGCGGGCAAATAAGCGCATACCGGAATATCCCACATAGCGGGACCCCACATAGCGGGCAAATCAGCGCATACCCTTTACCATTTCTGGCAAAGGTCCAGACAATCCCACACACCAGAGTACAAGAAGGCGGTTTCAACAAAATGCAGCATATAACGGAAGCACACGCGGAACAACCAAACGTACATGTGCCTTTTTCAAAAACAATGTGATGCAAGGAACAAATCTCTCACAAAAGTATTCATTTTAGGGAAAGGATTGAAAGCAAGAGTGTACAGGGATTCCAAGCAATCATAACCAGCTCAATTCCAATAAGAAGGTTAGGCGAATTCAAGTATCCAAAGGAAATGGAACAGAATACGCGAAATCGACCAAAGCTCGATTTCGGACAGAATTCCAGTGGCCCACCAAACAAATATTTCAGAATAACAAATATGCTCCAATACCCATAAGAAGGCTATGGTTGAACCATATATCAGTCTATATTCGGATGGAACAGATTTCATATGAAACAGGGCTCCCAACACAGAGTTACCTCTGATTTGGTAACATAAGGTCAAAATCACAATCTCTGGTTTGCAGACTTTATAGGATCGGATTCAACAGACGATAGGGTGAGCAATTGGACTCCAAAATTTTCAAACTATATGTCAAAAGAGAGAATTTCAAGTCTAGTTTCAAATAAAATCAGTTTGGTACAAATCAGAATTTTCAACAGGGAGTTATAGGCGTTTTAGTATCGAAAGGTCAGAAATCTTGAACTCTGTTTTACAGCGTCTATAGGCTCTTTTGAAACAAATTTTTGGGTAAGTATTCGGTGTCCAAAATCTACAAAATCGGTGTCAAAAGAAAGACATACGAGTCTAATTTCAAACAAAAATAGTTCCTGCCTGAATTCTCATTCTGTACTAAAACTTAGGGCTGAAACAGTGCTTAGGGGTCAATTTACCGAAAACTTTCAGAATCCATAGTTCTATGTCCAAAGAGAAACATATCAGTTTCTAAATAAAAATCTTCCAATTTATTTTGAATCAACATAAAAACAGAGTCAAATACTGCTGTACGATGGGGTTAGAACACTTGCCTTTGCAAATTTTGACCCGAAGTAACAAGATTAAAGCAAAAACCCTAAAAGCCCCAAATTTTCTTTCTCTTCTTCTTCTTCTTCTTCTTCTTCTTCTTCTTTTCTCTTTCTTTCTTTCCCTGATCACCCACGAGCTGCCTCCTCTGCTTCCTTAACAACGAAGGCAGAGAGGCTTAAGCGGTGGAATTTGTCATTTGGTGCATTTTGCAGTTTAGTCCTTGTTTTTATCATATTCACGATTAGGTCCTTAGGGTTTACATATAGGTCCTCAGATTCTTTTTTCTTTTTTTTGAACAGATCTCCCAAATCTTACAAATAGGTTACCTCTAATTCATACTCTATTTCTTTTGTCAATTAAAATAGATGCTTACATTATCACCAAAAATTTATACGAACATTCGGAAATGAGGGGTGTTACACTCTCCCCCCCTTAAAAGAAAAATTTAGTCCTCTAAATTTATCGTACCTCTATTCGATGAAAAGACGAGGATACACCTTTTTCATTTCCTCTTCTAGCTCCCAAGTTGTCTCTTCTCCAGAATGATGTCTCCAATTTACTTGAACCAGTGGGATGACCCGATTCCTTAGGACTTTTTCTTTCTTATCAATAATCTGAATAGGCTCTTCCACATAGGATAAATCTTTATCGATCTCCACCAGCTCATACTTAATGATGTGAGAAGGGTCATACATATACTTTCTAATTATCGAGACATGAAATATATCATGGACATGGCTCAATGCTGGTGGCAAGGCAATCCTGTAAGCGACAGAACCAACCCTCTCAAGAACCTCAAAAGGTCCAATAAATCTTGGGCTTAATTTTCCTTTCTTCCCAAACCTCATAATGCCTTTGGAAGGGGAGACTTTTAAGAATACAAAATCTCCGATTTCAAACTCAATATCTCGTCTTCTATTGTCAGCATAACTCTTTTGACGACTCTGAGCAGTTTTTAACCTTTTCCTTATTACTTGAATTTTCTCGGTAGTTTCTTGTACCTTGTCCGATGCTAACAACTTTCTGTCCCCAACTTCCTCCCAACATATAGGTGTTATGCACTTTCGCCCATATAAAGCTTCATAAGGAGCCATCTGAATACTTGAATGATAACTATTGTTATACGTGAACTCAACAAGTGAAATATCCTTATCCCATTCACCTTTCCAATCCATAACATAGGCTCTAAGCAAATCCTCAAGTGTTTGAATTGTTCTTTCTGACTGACCATCAGTCTGAGGATGATATGCAGTACTAAACTTGACTTTAGTGCCCATCGACTCCTGCAATTTTCTCCAGAATCTAGAGAGAAATCTGGAGTCTCTATCAGAGATAATCTCCTTTGGAATACCATGAAGTCTTACTACTTCATTAACATATAAATCTGCAAGTCTATCAAGTGAATAAGTCATATTAATCGGTAGGAAATGCGCAGATTTTGTTAACCTATCAATGATAACCCAAATAGCATCATGCTTCCTCGAGGTTCTGGGTAGTCCTGAAACAAAATCCATAGTAATACATTCCCATTTCCATTCAGGAATAACTAAAGGTTGCAACAACCCTCCAGGTCTTTGGTGTTCTTCTTTGATTTGCTGACAAGTCAAACATTTAGAAACATACATTGCAATTTCTTTCTTCATGCCTTTCCACCAATAATGACTTCGAAGATCTCTATACATCTTAGTGCTCCCAGGGTGTAGGGTGTACTTTGAAGTATGACTTTCAGTTAGGATTTGATTCTTGATAACTAGTTCATTTGATACACATACTCTCTCCCCAAATCTCAATAGGCCATCCTTTGAAATTTGAAATTGTGGCTTCAATCCCTTTTCTACTTCACTCCTCAAGTAGATTAAATGTGGATCTCGTAATTGTCCTTCCTTAATTTGTTGCATAAGATCAGACTGCACTTGAATGGAGGCCATCAGAATCATCGAGTCTTGCTCTTTCCTCAAAGCTTTCAAATCAAAATTTTCTTCTATTAGCTTCCATTGCTTTACGACCAGACTAGCCATAAAACTTGTAGATTTCCTACTAAGTGCATCAGCTACAACATTGGCCTTGCCTGGGTGATAACGGATGGCACAATCATAATCCTTCAGAAGTTCTATCCATCTTCGCTGCCTCATGTTCAACTCCTTCTGGGTGAAAATATATTTTAAACTCTTGTGATCAGTGAAAATTTCAAACTGTCGACCATACAAATAATGTCTCCAAATCTTTAGAGCAAAAATAATTGCTGCCAATTCCAAATCATGAGTTGGATAATTCAATTCATAACCTTTAAGTTGCCTAGAAGCATAAGCAATTACTCTCCCTTCCTGCATCAAAACACATCCTAGGCCCTTTCTTGAAGCATCAGTATAAACTACAAATCCCTCACTACCACTTGGAATAGTGAGAATAGGGGCACTAGTCAATCTTCTTTTTAACTCTTGAAAGCTTTGCTCACAATCATCACCCCATACAAATTTCATATTCTTCTTAGTGAGTTTGGTGAGAGGTTGAGCAATTCGAGAAAATCCCTCCACAAATCTCCTGTAATAACCTGCCATGCCCAAGAAACTTCTAACCTCTGTTACATTTGTTGGTACTTCCCATTCAACTACAGCTTCTATTTTCCTTGGATCAACAGATATGCCCTTCCCTGAAATCACATGGCCTAAGAAAGCAACTTCATTCAACCAAAATTCACATTTGCTGAACTTTGCATACAACTTCTTTTCTCTTAGTATGGACAACACATCTCTCAAGTGTTCCTCATGCTCCTGATTACTCTTTGAATACACCAATATGTCATCAATAAATACAATTACACAGATATCCAAGAGCGGTTGAAATATCCTATTCATTAGTTCCATAAAAGCTGCAGGGGCATTTGTCAAACCAAAAGGCATCACCAAGAATTCATAATGACCATATCGAGTTCTGAAAGCTGTTTTTGAAATATCCTCCTCCTTGATCTTTAACTGATAGTAACCTGACCTCAGGTCAATCTTAGAGAATACTTGTGCACCCTGCAGTTGATCAAACAAATCATCAATTCTAGGTATGGGATATTTGTTTTTGATGGTCACCTGATTCAACTGTCTATAATCAATACAAAGCCTCAATGTTCCATCCTTCTTCTTCACTAATAGTACCGGAGCACCCCATGGGGACACACTGGGTCGTATGAAACCCTTATCTAATAATTCTTGTATTTGCTTCTTTAATTCTTCTAACTCAAGTGGTGCCATTCTGTAGGGAGGCTTAGATATTGGGGTTGTACTGGGGACTAGATCAATAGCAAATTCACCCTCTCTATCTAGAGGTAAACCAGGCAAGTCATCAGGAAATACATCAGGAAACTCTTTGACCACTGAAATTTCATCTAAGTGGGTTTCCTGATTTGAATGCTCCTTTACACACACCATATAACAAAAACAACCTTTTTGCATAAGATGATAAGCTTGAAGTGCGGATATTAAGCAAGGAGGCAAATTATGCTTAATGCCCTCAAAGAAAAATATAGGCTGATCTGGTATGCAGAAAGTAATTATTTTTTTGTAACAATCAATACTAGCGTGATGAGAAGATAACCAATCCATGCCAAGTATAATATCAAAACCCTGGATCTCTAGGAGAATCAAATCAGCAAGGAATTCGTGGTCTCCTATAGAGATCAAACAAGATGGGTAGACCAAGTTTGTTGCCAATGAATCTCCAACAGCAGTTGTTACATATAACATATAATCCAGGGGTTTAGGTGGAATATCCAAGTGACAAGCAAAGTATTTTGAAACAAACGATAAGTTGGAGCCGGGATCAAACAAAACTTTTGCATTTCTTTTAGAAACATGAAGAATACCTTCCACCACTGATTTAGAAGCTCTAGAATCTTGTTCAGTGATAGCGTACACTCTAGCATGGACTGAGGGTCTAGGAGACAATGGCTCTTTTTTCCTGTTCAGTGGGCAATCTCTTAATTGATGATCTAGCTTTCCACAACCAAAACATGCTCCAGTCACCCGAAAACACCGGCCTGTCTCATGATTTAATCCGCATTTTGCACATAACTGAGTCCTCCCCCATGGTTTCCTTTTCTCAAATCCAGATGTCTTAAACCTCTTGTTACTATCTTCATATTCATTTTCCCTCCTGCTTTTGCTAGTAAATTTGTCCCTTTGGTTCTTGCCAATGATTTCTTGAATTTCCTCCATGTCTCTTTCAATTTTCAAAGCTCTTTCTACCGTATCAGCATATGTTTGTAATTTTAAAGCTGACATTCGGCTTCTTATTGCCGGCCGTAATCCCCTTTCAAACCTTCTTGCCTTTCTAGATTCATCATCAGTCATATGTGTGGCAAACCTAGAGAGCTCAGTAAATTTAGATTCATACTTTGTAACCGTCATACTTCCCTGGATAAGATTCAAGAACTCCAATTCTTTTTGCTCTCTCATGCAATCTGGAAAATATTTGTCGTAAAACTTTTCTTGGAATAACTTCCATGTCATTGGCTCATGTTTGATTTCAGACATCCTCTTAATCATTCTCCACCAGTGTTCAGCTTCTCCTTCCAGCATAAAGGTGGCAAGAAAAACCTTTCGTTCATCAGAGTAACTTAAGGCATCAAATATTTTCTCTATCTGCATCATCCATCGTTCCGCCACCATTGGATCAGATTCACCACTGAAACTGGGAGGACTAAGCTTCTTAAACTGTCCAATTCCCAACCCCGTCCGGTTTGATGTCTCTATTCCATCATTACTTCCTTGTTGGACAGGTTGTTGTTGTTGTTGCATCACTTGTGTCATAGTCTCCAAAGTCCGCATAATACCACTCAATTGATCAGTAGTAGATGCAACAGGAGAACCAGATGATCTCGTCATCCTTGCTTCCTAAAACATCAAAAGAACATTTTCTTTGATCAATCTCTAAATGATAGTCAATAAACCTAAAAAAAAACATAATATTCTTAGTGATTCTCAAATCATGCTCTGATACCACCTCTGTCACGACCCGACAAAATATCGACAATATTAAAATTTTTTTCCAACACAACTAACCCAGGATCCAAACACACATTTGAGGTCACTAAGAAAACATTCAGATCAAAAATTTCACTTCTATAATCTACCAATTCATAACCCTGTGCAATTCATAAACATAGCACACATCACTCGATAATTCATACAATCTGAACTCGACTCATCAAAATAAAAACCACAATATAAATCCACAAGTGGGGAAATCTATGCAGTCACCACAATCATCGATTTACCATAAGTTCATATCATTACACAAATTTAATTTAACATTCCAAAACCCTATACATGAGGGATCCTTTAACTTACACAAAATCCACAGGTTTAGATTCATAGTCACATTTCATTAGATGCAAGGTAGCTTATACACGACTACATATATGCTAACAAAAGTTCTGCCCAACGTCTTCTAAACTTTCCACTGCCTCAGCCCATTCTTAACATTTAAGCAAGCGATACGCTATCCTGAAAAATTTATCAACAAACGGGGTGAGCATAAAGAGCTCAGCAAGTGACTAACATATCCATATCAAAATAGTACAATTTCCAAAGAGATACAGTTTCAAAACACAAAGCTGAATATACGATTTCGTAGACATAACATCATTAGGAGCAGAATCACAATTGTCCTTTTAATCATACATATTTGGTTCCTGACAGATGGGGCATAGAGTAATTGGAGCATATCAGAAACAAAGGAAACATATTGGAGCTTATCAATGGCATATAAAATGTTCCAAAACACATCAACGACATATGGAACATTACGAAGCAAACTCAACAGTGAATGAAGCATTTCAGAGCATATCAAACTCATATGTCGTACAGAAGCTCAAACGTCGTCCTTGACGTTGCAATCATATCATATTTATCCAGAGCAGGAACAGAAATAACTCACCAAGACTCTGGATGTCATATCAAACATATAGAGGGTGTAGTGGGATCTCAGTCAGAATGTGATTCATCCATTTCTGAATGACCACCTGACAAAAGTCTCCCACGTCTGGGAGCTCCATCCATCCACGTCTAAGTGAAGTCAAAGGGGGCCGGCAGAGCATCGCAGGCTCTAAGCAATATCCCACATAGCGGGACCCCACATAGCGGGCAAATCAGCGCATACCCTTTACCATTTCTGGCAAAGGTCCAGACAATCCCACACACCAGAGTACAAGAAGGCGGTTTCAACAAAATGCAGCATATAACGGAAGCACACGCGGAACAACCAAACGTACATGTGCCTTTTTCAAAAACAATGTGATGCAAGGAACAAATCTCTCACAAAAGTATTCATTTTAGGGAAAGGATTGAAAGCAAGAGTGTACAGGGATTCCAAGCAATCATAACCAGCTCAATTCCAATAAGAAGGTTAGGCGAATTCAAGTATCCAAAGGAAATGGAACAGAATACGCGAAATCGACCAAAGCTCGATTTCGGACAGAATTCCAGTGGCCCACCAAACAAATATTTCAGAATAACAAATATGCTCCAATACCCATAAGAAGGCTATGGTTGAACCATATATCAGTCTATATTCGGATGGAACAGATTTCATATGAAACAGGGCTCCCAACACAGAGTTACCTCTGATTTGGTAACATAAGGTCAAAATCACAATCTCTGGTTTGCAGACTTTATAGGATCGGATTCAACAGACGATAGGGTGAGCAATTGGACTCCAAAATTTTCAAACTATATGTCAAAAGAGAGAATTTCAAGTCTAGTTTCAAATAAAATCAGTTTGGTACAAATCAGAATTTTCAACAGGGAGTTATAGGCGTTTTAGTATCGAAAGGTCAGAAATCTTGAACTCTGTTTTACAGCGTCTATAGGCTCTTTTGAAACAAATTTTTGGGTAAGTATTCGGTGTCCAAAATCTACAAAATCGGTGTCAAAAGAAAGACATACGAGTCTAATTTCAAACAAAAATAGTTCCTGCCTGAATTCTCATTCTGTACTAAAACTTAGGGCTGAAACAGTGCTTAGGGGTCAGTTTACCGAAAACTTTCAGAATCCATAGTTCTATGTCCAAAGAGAAACATATCAGTTTCTAAATAAAAATCTTCCAATTTATTTTGAATCAACATAAAAACAGAGTAAAATACTGCTGTAGGATGGGGTTAGAACACTTGCCTTTGCAAATTTTGACCCGAAGTAACAAGATTAAAGCAAAAACCCTAAAAGCCCCAAATTTTCTTTCTCTTCTCCTTCTTCTTCTTCTTCTTCTTCTTCTTCTTCTTCTTTTCTCTTTCTTTCTTTCCCTGATCACCCACGAGCTGCCTCCTCTGCTTCCTTAACAACGAAGGCAGAGAGGCTTAAGCGGTGGAATTTGTCATTTGGTGCATTTTGCAGTTTAGTCCTTGTTTTTATCATATTCACGATTAGGTCCTTAGGGTTTACATATAGGTCCTCAGATTCTTTTTTCTTTTTTTTGAACAGATCTCCCAAATCTTACAAATAGGTTACCTCTAATTCATACTCTATTTCTTTTGTCAATTAAAATAGATGCTTACATTATCACCAAAAATTTATACGAACATTCGGAAATGAGGGGTGTTACATACTCAAATGATATCATTGTGTAGAGAGGCTTAGATATTGGGATTGTCCCAAGGACCAAATCAAAAGCAAAGTCACGTTTGGAGGTAATCCAAGCAAGTTATCCTGGGATACATTAGGCAAAGAGATAAATCATGTCCAATACTCTCAAAATAAAAGATCGACTGATCAAATATACAAAAAGTGATCATTTGTTATATACCAATCCATACTGGTATGATAAGAAGATAGTCAATCCATACCAAGTATAATATCAAAGTTCCAAATCTCTAGGAGAACTAAATCAGCAAAAGTTCAAGTTCTCCAATAAAAATCAGACAAGAGGACCAGATTCAAGTTCATTATCAAAGAACCTCCAATGATCATATTTTATATATATCACATAATGCAGTGGTCTAGGTTGAATGCCCAAGAGATAAGCAACATGTTACAAATCAAATCGTAGGTAGGACCCATGGTCAAACAAATATTTGTATTCTTTCATAAACATGCATATTACCTTTGACCACTGATTCAGAAGTTTTAGAATCATATTCAGTGATAGCATACACTCTGACATGGGTTGATGATTTAAGAGGCAGTGACTCTTTCTTCTTGTTCAAAGGGCAGTCTTTTATTTTATAATCCAACTTTCCACAAGCAAAATAGGCTCTAGTCACCCGAAAGCACTAACTTGTTTCATAATTTAACTTGCAATTCACACATGATTGAGTCTTTTGTGGTGACTTCCATTTTCAAATTCAGATATCTTGACCCTCTTGTTATCACTTTCTGATTCATTTCCAATCATATTTTTTTTTATTTGTAAACTTATCCTTATCATACTTGCCACTGATCTCCAAAAATTCTTTTCATTGTTGCCATTAATAATCAGCCTCTACTTCCAATATAAGGTAGCAAATGAAATCTTTTGATCATCAGAACAATTTTGTGCATCAAATATCTTCTCCGTTTGTATCATCCATTTTTCTACCACTAATGAAATTAGGTGCACCATGCTTCTGCTGCGCCACTCTGATTCAATATCCCCGATTACCCCTTTCATCCCACTTAATTAGTCAAAACCAGATGAAGTAGGAGGACTAAATGTCCTCGTCATCCTAGACTCCAAAAATGCATCAAAGAAAATTTTCACCGATCACTATAGTTCACTAGACCTCAATATATTTTGCATGTCAACATATCAAATATTTCAGTGATCCTCAAACCTGGCTCTGATACCAACTCTGTCACGCCCCTCAAAAATATCCATGATATAAAAAATTTTCATCACAAACTAATCCAGGATCCAAACTGACATTTGAGGACATTGAAAACATTCTATTAAATTCATATCTATAAACCTATGCAGTTTATAAACATACAACACATTGCTCGATGATTCATAAAATCTGAACCCAACTCTTCAAATTAATAACCACAACATAAATTCACAAGTGGGGAAGTCTATGCAGTCACCAAACCAACGATTACCATAAGTTCATATCATTACATGAATTTAACTTAACATTCTAAAATCCTAAACATGAGGGATCCTTTAACTTACACAAAATCCACAGGTTTAGATTCATCGCCAACATTTCATTAGATGCAGAGTGGCTTATACAACAAATACATATATGCTAATAAAGATCTGCCCAAAATCTTCTAACTTTCCACTGCCTCAGCCCAAACTTAACATTTAAGCAAGCGATACGCTATCCTGAAAAATTTATCAACAAACGGGGTGAGCATATAGAGCTCAGCAAGTGACTAACATATCCATATCAAAAGAGGACAATTTCCAAAGAGATAAAGTTTCACAATACAAGGCAGGATATAAGAACTCATAGACATAATATCATTAGGTGCAGAATCACAAGGTCATTTCAATCAAACATACTTGGTTCATAACAGATGGGGCATAGAGTAATTGGAGCATGTCAGTAATAAATGAAACATTTCAGAGCATATCAATAACAAATACTGTACAGAAGCTCAAACGTCGTCTTTGACGTTGCAATCATATCATTCTTATCCAAAGCATGTACAGAAACACATAACCAAAGCTCTGGATATCATATCAAACATACAGAAGGTGTAGTGGGACCTCAGACAGAACGTGATTCATCCATTTCTGAATGACCACCAGACAGAAGTCTCCCACGTCTGGGAGCTCCATCCACCCACGTCTAGGTGAAGCCAGAGGGGGCCGGCAGAGCATCGCAGGCTCTAAAGACATACCCTTTACCATTTCTAGCAAAGGTCCAGACAATCCCACAAACACCAGAGTACAAAAGACAGTATGAACAATAATTAGCACATATCGGAAGCACACGCGGAACAACAAAACGTACATGTGCCTTTACGAGTCAGTGTGATATAGCATAAAAGTTACACAATATGTTCAAGAATGGAAATAGTTTATAGACAAGAGCAAATGAGAATTCAAGCATTAGTATAAGCCTAATTGAGTGAAGGGAACTGACTGAAATCTATTCCCAAGCGAATGAAAACAAGAGATGCGAAAACGATCAAAGTTCGATTTCGGGCAAAAATCAAGAGGCACATTGAACAATTATTTCAGATTGTCAATTATGCTCCAATACCCTCAAGAAAGCTATGGTCGAACAATATATCAATCTATATTCTGATGGAACAAATTTCATATGAAACAGGGTTTCCAACACGGAGTTACCATGGATTTAGTAATCAAAGGTCAAAACAAAATCACTGTTCTGCAGAATTCATAGGGTTGGGTTCAACAGATAACAGGATAGGCATATGAATTCCAAATTTATCACTCTATGTTTCAAAAGAAAGGTTTTCAAGTCTAGTTTCGAATGAAGTCAGTTTTGTATAAATCAGAATTTCCAGCAGGAACTTATAGGTATTTTAGTACCGAAAGGTCAGAAATTTTTGATCCCTGTTTTGCAGCCTCTATTGGCTCATTTGAAACAGACGTTTGGGTAGGTATTCGGTGTTCAAAATCTTCAAAGTTTGTGTCAAAAGAAAGATATAAGAGTCTAATTTCAAACAAACTAGGTCCTGCTCAAATCTGCATTTCGTACTAAAAATTATAGCTGGAACCGTGTATAGGGGTCAGTTTACCGAAAAATTTCAGAATCCATGGTTCTATGTCCAAGGAGAGACATATCAGTTTCTAAATAGAAATCCTACATATTATTTTGAATCAACATAAGAACAGAGACTAATATTTCTGTAAGATATGGTTAGAACACTTGCCTTTGAGAATTTTGACCCTACATGAGAAGATTTGAGCAAGAAACCTTAAAGCCCCAATTTTTTTGTCTTCTTCTTCTTCTTCTTCTTCTTCTTCTTTCTTTCTTTCTTTCCCTGATCATCCACGCAGCTGCCTTCTCTGCTTCCTTAAGAACGAAGGCAGAGAGGCTTAAACGGTGGGATTTGTCATTTTGTGCATTTTGCAGTTTAGTCATTTTATTTATTATATTTACGATTAGGTCCTCAGGGTTTACATATTGGTCCTCAGTTTTTTTTTTAACAAATCCTCCAACTCTTATGAATAAGTTCTCAGATTCATACTTTGACTTTTTATCAAATTTAAAATAGATACTTACATTACAATTAGAAACTTATACGAAAATTCAGAAATTGAGGGATATTACAGAAACAAAGGCAGCATCAAAATGAAAATTCTGCCTTTTCAAGGGAATAAATAATCTAGATGCCTATTTAGAGTGGGAACGAAAAGTGGAGCTGATCTTTGAATGTTACAACCAAGGATTGAAATATCGTACCGTACTGGAGTTTTGACCTTCTCTCAGTACGGTATTTACTGTATACCAAGCGATATACCGTTCGTTATATATATATATATATAAGTAAAGAAAAAAATTCGGTGATGTCGCCTCCCTTCTCCCCCACACGAGGCGACGTCGCCTCTATATTTATATATATAATCTTTTATTTATATATCTATTTATTTATATATATATATATTTATTTATATATAATTTTTTTTAAAAAAATATGCGACGTCGCCGAGTATATATATATATATATATATATATATATATATATATATATATATATAATCTTTTATTTATATATACAAATTTTTTTAAAAAATGCACGATGTCACCTCTCTTCTCCCTAGGCGGGGGCGACATCGTAGAAAAACAAGGCGATGTCGAAAAAATGAGGTGACGTCGTCGAGGTGGTATTTTTTATTTATAAATAATATATATAATTATATATATATATGTATATATATATGTATATATATATTATTTATAAATAAAAAAAATACCGCCCGGTAGCGAGCGGTCTGTGTACTGGTTTACTGTCAAACCGGTATGTACCGCTCGTACTGGGTGGTATCATTCGAAACTGTATACCTTGGTCACAACAACGCTGAAGAGAAAAAGGTAAAATTAGTCACCGATGAATTTTTTGATTACACTATTGTTTGGTGGGATCAATTATGTAAAAGACAAGCGTAGAAATGGGGAAAGGCTTATGGAGACTTGGTCGGAGATGAAACAAATCATGAGGAGATTTGTCCCTAGCTATTACTATAGGGATTTGCATCAACTGCTGCAAACTTTGACACAAAGTTCCATGAGTGTTGATGAATATCACAAGAAGATAGAGATAGCCATGATAAGGGCTAATGTGGAGGAAGACCATCAGGCTACCATGTTTTGATTCCTGAGTGGATTAAATAAGAACATTGCTGATCTTGCGGAGTTACAACATTATTTGGAGATTGAGGACATGGTGAATGTCGCCATGAAGATTGAGAGGCAACTCAAAAGAAAAGGCACAAGGTATGATTCAAAACCTTATTCGGGTTCTTCTTCCTCTTGGAAACCGAATTGGAGTAAAAAGGATGATAAACCCATTGTTAAGCCTAAAATTGATGAAACTAAAGGCAAAAATGAATCAAGCAGCAAGGGTAAAGGTGAGAATCAACCAATTCAAACTATAGGCATTAAGTATTTTAAATGCCTTGGGCATGGACATGTGGTATGTGAATGTCCTAATAAGAGAGTTATGATCATTAGGGATGAGATTTAGGAATCTGAAAGTGAGAGAGAGGATGATGATGGCATTCCAGAGGATGCTGATGATGTAGAGTATGCTAAAAGTGAAAATCTAGTTGTTCAACACACACTTAGTTTGTAAAATAAAAACGATGAACATGGTGAACAATATGAAAATCTGTTTCATACTCATTGTTTGATTGCTAATAAGTTGTGTAATGTGATTGTTGATAGTGAAAGTTGTACAAATGTGACAAGCACCTTGCTTGTGAAGAAACTGAAATTACCTACTATCAAACATCCAAAACCTTACAAGTTACGATGGTTAAATGATAGTGGTGTGGTAAAGGTAAATCGGCAAGTGTTAGTTTCTTTTTCAATTGGTAGATATAAGGATGAAGTTGGGTGTGATGTGGTACCTATGTATGCTGGTCATATGTTGTTGGGGAGAACTTGACAATATGATTGAAGGGTAATACATGATGGGTTCAAAAATCGTTATTTTTTTATTATGGAAGAACATAAATATCAACTTAGACCTTTGCCTCCAAAGACAATTTTTGAAGACTAAATACGCATAAAACAACAATATGAAGAGCTTGAGTCTTTATTAACCAAAACTCTGGGGAGGGAGTAAGAAAGAGAGAGAAAAGAAAACGGTAAGTTGAGTGGTAAAAATGAGAGTATTAGGAAACATAAGGGGAGAGAAAACAAGGAAAGCTTGAGTGAAAGAAAATTGAGTATTTATGCTAAAATGAGTGATGTGAAGAAAGCCTTAACCATGAGGCAGCCCTTACTTGTACTTATGTACAAGGACGTTTTGATTGCTTCTAACAAAATTGACAAGAGTTTGCATAGTATTATTATTAATCTTTTGTAAGAAAATGAGGATATTTTTCCCGAAGTTCCTAATGGTTTGCCACCAATCAGAGGAATTAAATATCAAATTAATTTCATTCCAAGTGGAAGTATACCAAATAAACCAGCATATAGATGCAACCTCGAAGAGACTAAGGAAATCTAAAAACAAGTAAGTGAGCTTATGGAAAAGGAGTATGTGTGAGAAAGCATGAGTCCATGTGCAGTTCTTGTTCTATTGGTACCTAAAATGGATGGATCTAGGAGAATGTGTGTTGATTGCAGAGTCATCAACAAAATCATGGTAAAGTATAGACATCCTATTCCTAGGCTAGTTGATATGTTGGATGAATTGCATGGTTCTTGTGTGTTTTCAAAAATTGATTTAAAATATGGATATCATCAAATAAGAATGCGTGAGGGTGATAAATAGAAAACTATTTTCAAAACTAAACATGGTTTATATGAATGGTTGATGATGTCTTTTGGCCTAACTAACGCATCTAGTACTTTCATGAGATTGATAAATTATATTTTGCGTGCTTACATTGGAAAGTTTGTAGTGGTTTATGTTGATGATATACTTGTGTATAGCAAAAGTTTAGATGAGCATGTAACACATTTAAAAGTTGTTTTCGATGTGTTTAGAAAAGAAAAGTTATATGCTAATCTAAAGTAATGCACTTTTTGCACTAATGAAATTACTTTTCTTGGATATGTTGTTAACGATAAAGGAATACATGTTGATCATGAAAAAATGAAGGTAATTAGGGAGTGGCCAAAACCCACTAGTGTTAATGATGTAAGAAGTTTTCATGGTCTTGTTAGTCTTTATAGAAGATTCATTAAGGATTTTTCTACAATTGCTGCACCATTAACTGAATGCATAAAAGAGAATGTGGGATTTAGATGGGGTGAAAAACAAGATGATGCTTTTAACTTGCTTAAAGACAAACTCAGTTTAGCACCTTTGCTTGTTTTACCTAACTTTGCTAAAACTTTTGAGATTGAGTGTGATGCGAGTGGAATAGGTATTGGAGGATTCTTAATGCAAGAAGGCAGACCTATTGCATTCTTTAGTGAGAAGGTAAGTGGAGCAAGTCTTAACTACCCGACATATGACAAGGAGTTTTACGCTTTAGTAAGAGTGTTAGAGACATGACAACACTATCTTTGGTACAAGGAATTCATTAGACACACCGATCATGAGTTCTTAAAATATCTCAAAGGACAAGGAAAGCTAAACTATAGGCATGCAAAATGAGTGGAGTTTATTAAATCATTTCCATACATCATAAAGTACAAACAAGGAAAGAAAAATGTGGTTGTTGATGCTCTTTCTAGAAGGTATGCTTTAATTTCTCAACTTGATGCAAAATTATTGGGTTTTGAGTACATTAAAGATTTATACAATTTTGATCATGATTTTGCTAATGTTTATGGGACATGTGAGAAATGGGGTTTTGACAAGTTCTTCAGGTATGATGGTTTTCTTTTCAAAGAAAACAAGTTGTGTGTTCCTCAATGTTCATTGAGAGAATTACTTATAAGAGAGGCATATAGTGGAGGTTTAATGGGGCATTTTGGGGTTAGAAAAATTTTAGATGTGTTAAGTGACCATTTCTTTTGGCCACACATGAAAAGAGATGTTGAGAGATTGTGTGAGAAATGCATTAATTGAAAACAAGCTAAATCTAAAGTAATACCTCATGAATTGTATACTCCTCTTCCTATAACTAGTGAGCCTTGGGTTGATATATACATGGACTTTGTCTTAGGTTTACCTAGGTCAAAAGGACGGAGAGATTCTATTTTTGTTGTTGTTGACAGGTTTAGCAAGATGACACATTTTATTCCTTGCCACAAAACAGATGATGCAACATATGTTATGGGGCTGTTCTTCAAAGAAATTATAAGATTACATGGTATTCCAAAGACAATTATGAGTGAAAGAGATGTGAAGTTCCTTAGCCACTTTTGAAAAATAATTTAGAGCAAGTTGGGTACAAGGCTGTTGTATTCAACCACTTGTCTTCCGCAAATAGATGGACAAACAGAGGTGGTAAATCAAACTTTATCGACACTTTTGAGGGCCATAATTCAAAATAATTTAAAAAATTAAGAGGAATGTTTGCCACATGTGAAGTTTGCTTATAATAGAAGTGTGCATGCTACAACAAATCATTCCCCATTTGAAGTTGTGTATGGGTTCAATCCCATTAACTCCTATGGATTTGCTACCTTTACCTTTGGAAAAGGCCAATTTGGATGGTAAGCAAAAAACTTATTTTATCAAAGCATTGCATGAAAGAGTCCGGACACAAATTGAAAAGAAAACTCTACAATATAAGAAACAATACAATAAAGGCCGAAAGCAAGTAGTATTTGAACTTGGTGATTAGGTTTGGGTATGCTTTAGGAAGGAAAGATTTCCTAGCCAAAGGAAGTCTAAACTAATGCCAATAGGAGATGGTCCATTTCGAGTTCTTCAAAAAATCAATGACAATGCATACAAGTTGGAACTACCAGGTGAGTATGATAATGTTAGTAAAACCTTTAATGTTTCTTATTTATCTTTGTTTGATGCAGGTGATGAAGGCAGTGATTCGAGGATGAATCCTTTCGAGGAAAGGGGGAATGATATGAACTATCAAGTTGATCATAATTCTACCAAAGACCCGTTAACTATTAATGGAGGACCAATGACAAGAGCTAAAAGCTAAAAGGATGAAAGAAGCCTTAACTTGTTTATTGTAAGACATTTGGAAGGAGCAAGCTGGTCAAGACTCGGTTAAAGTTCTATAGATACAAGAAGAGACTAAAATGGTCAACATGATTCACGTAAGTCCAAATCATGAAGAGAAAGTCCAGCTTTGAGAGAAGGACGAAATTTTAGCCCATTTTGAAGAATAAAGGCCATTCAGTCATATTGGACCATATTAAGAATTGTGGGTTTATTCATGAATAATTATTCAAATCAATTCAAAGCAGATTCATGAGTGATCTACATTCATGAATTAGGAATATGAATGTCATTTAATGGATTCATTCACTTTGTACTTGGCCTTTGTACTGTATAAACAAAGCTGACTCCCTTTGTAAGGAGCCAATTGAGAAGTATAATCATCTTTCAACACTGGTGAGTTTTTTGTTTTTAAGTTCTTGCATGAACTTTAAAACTTATCAAGCTTTTCTGCTTGTGGCATTCAAAACCCAAAAATCCTTGCTTTTCCTTTCAACTTATCAAACTTCTTAGTTTGTGGCGTTTTAAGGGTATCAAAATATTGTTTTAATTATTTCATCAAATTTTCATTGATAAAGTGATTAAAATAGTTTCCCTTATTTCAATTATAAACGATCCATCTTATTTCAATTCGTTGGAGGGTGTCAATTTGCATTTCATATGTATCATAGCTCTTTAGCTATCAGGGTATATGGTTGCTAAGTTGATGATTTCCATCAGTACTTTATTTGAGCCTCTCAACATAACTAATATTAGGCTTTAATGTCATTTGTTACGATCGGACCTGATGAGATAACTAACCCATTAACTTTGTTAACCCTAAATTAGTAGTCCTAAATGCTTAAGCCTAGATTAATAGTATACACCCCTTATAAGTTAATTTAAGTCTTTTCACTCTTAACATGGGACTAAAATGGTGTTCTACCCCATTTTGAAGGTTTGACACTCTTATTAGAGCTCAACATAACCTAGAACAACTTCTTGCATGATGCATATAAGGCCTAGCCCAATGGTGGCTCCATACTAATGCTATGTGTGCCCTTTAGCCCAATCCATCGAGAGCCCTTTCTTGATAAGCACCCTCACCATATTAAATACTAGACTCTTATATCATTTGTTATAACTTGACTTGATGAGATAATTGACCTGTTAACTTTGTTAAGCGAAAACCACTAATATAAAATTCTTAGACTTAAGTTAACGATAATTGACCTGTTAGCAAGGTGTATGTGAGACCGGACCCAATGGTGGATCTATGCTATGACATGCCCTCTGCCCCATCCACAAACAATCCTTTTTTACTTGACTCCCTCATCATGTCCAAGACCGTTAGGTCGGGTCTGATACTAGTTACTCGATTCAATGAGATATTTGATCCATTAACTTCGTTGAGTCTAAACCACTAGCGTAAGATGCTTAGGCCAAAGTTTTAATAGTACACTTAACAAACCCTTATAAGTCAATGTCTTTGCCTACTAGCATTGTAGGACTACACCGGGGTGTTACAGTTGGATAGGGATAACTACACATTTAACCTTCAAAGATCTAGTATATGCCTAAAGTGCTTGAAGAACAAGAAGCATTGCATTGAACACATGAATGACTTGAATAGATAAATGGGTGATAAAAAAAAATATCATTTTTGGAAAGCAAAGGGTTCCATTGTACATGGAATTTTAATAAGCTCTGTGGTTGATGGCCTTATAGGTAAACTTGAACAACTTCATACTACTTATGCCATTTGGGCATTCTGAAAGAGAAGCTTGGGTTACCATTGTGATCAAAGGAACCAGCTAAAAAGGTTGATTCTTACAACAAAGTCTCTATCCACATTCTTAATTATCATATGAGAGAAATTTCCAATATCTCAGCTGGTCATACCCTCATTTATTAGCAGCAAGTCCAAAAAGTTATCTAATCTCTTCTCAGTATTTGGGAGCACATTAAGGTTCACATTTGCAACACTAAGACCTTCGCTGATGTGGCTCACCATATGGTACTAATTTACAAGCCTCTTGGAGCTACAAAGGTCTCTGAACATGCTTATGTGGTGACAGAGGGCTTTGGGACTTGAAAAGAAGTTTAGGAATAAGAAGGGAAAGAAACTGGTTAAGAACATAGAAAAGAACTTTGGAAAGACTAGGAGTACGGTGAGTTGTTATAACTGTGGAAAAATGTGTCACTTTGCTTATGAATATACCAAGCAGAAGAAGGTGGCATCTCATTCGATTTTCATAGTACTATTTGCATGAGTTATTATTGTGGAAAGATAAGTCACTTTGTTGTGAATACAACGAGGAAGAAGGTAGCACCTCATTCTGTTTTACTAAGAAGTATTTGCTTATCTAGTATCATCTTGTTCACTGATCTTAACCTTTGTAATTTTATACTTAGAAGCTGCAAACCATGAAGTTGGAGACCAAAGATATTTGTGAAGTACCATCAAGTCCAAACTGCTACAAGATGGATAGATGTAGCAATCAGTACTAAAACGGACGTGAAAGTTATAGATACATACAACTTGGTATTATAAGGTGGCCAAGACTTACTCGTACATGGTGTCCTGATTGCAATTGAGATTTGATAGAAATTGTTCTCCATTTTTTTTTTTCTAAATTGGCATGGGCACCATGAACTAACATCACTTTCAAGATGTGTTATAGTTTCCACTGGCTGCAAGCAGTAATACTAAGTCAAAGGAACATTTGATTTACCAATATGGATCACATGAGGGATTGAGTTGGCATGAAGGACTAGCTTCTACCAAGTACACATATGATAATGCAACAATATTTGGGAAGTAGTTAGCTGATACCTTATGCCAGAAACAAGTGCTTGAATCAAACAGTGAAGTGTCATCCATGCTGAAACTATTTTAAAGCACTTGATTGTTCTATGAACTTCCATCCATAAAGAAAACATCTAATGAGTCATAGTATTTGCTGGGATAAAAGATTGAGAATTATGCTATATTTCCAATTCGAATTGGCAGGTGAGCATGAGAAGTGGGGAATGACATGTAATGAATTGTAACAGTAATAAAATTCCTTATAATTTACATGTAACTTAGGTCCTTTCCTTGTAGCTTAAGTTTTTAGGGAAAGTGGTGATCCGACATTATTATAATCATGAAATTGGTATCTTAGTGGGTTTTTTCAGTGTTAGTCTCTATGTACAAAATTTTTCCTTTCCAATCATGGTAGGATTTCAAAGTGGGAGATGCTTTTGGAAAGAAAGGGCAACCCCAGTCATCATTATTTTATTTAAGTTGTTGTTTGCATGTGCACACCATTCAACAAGGCAATATGGTCAGGAAAACATTCTGTCACTAATTCAGTGATTCTGCAACTAACAGAGCCTCATGTGATCAAGCTCAGATGAAGTTTGCTTATAACTGAAGTGGTTAGAAGCCCTGTTTAGCAATAAGGAGATGTTGGTTGAAATAGGCCTTCTTAGAATTTTAGACAGTTTACTTGAACCATATCAACCTTTTCTCGCAAGGGAACTCTGAGCTCTTTAAGCCCAAATACTGCTGCTTTTGCTACTTGGTAGGTTGAATAATTGTATTTATGTGCCATACCTCATGCTAAAGGATGATTAAGGGGTTGAGTTAGACTATGAATAAGTATGGGTGATTGTCTTAGAATTAGTGAGGCGTTCTGGATTGTGTCCTAGAAAAACTTGAGCACTATCATTATTTTTCGTGTATTTTCTAATCTGAGAATTATACTGCTGAGTAACTTACAGAACACAGGTATAGGTGGATCAATGTGTTACAGTTCTCTTTCTTATTGGAATCTTTTGTAAAGTTGTCCTGGAGGTGATTATCTCTAGTGGATGACAATGAAATATTCTTGGGAATCTGGATCTCCTCCCATGCTCTACATTATAAAACTGCAGTTAAAGCCTTTATTTCTTTTGCGATGATCACCCAAAACATTTTGCTTTTGATATGTTGTTGAACTACAAATGTTTATTTGATTATGTGATCTGTTCAGCTGATACAACCGTTTGTGGGTTTGTCCATAATACTAATATTTGCTTTCTCAAAGGTTTTCGTTTTCCTCTACATTCTTTTAAGTTTCTGACAGGAAAGGATCTCAAGGTATAAAAGAAAGAAATGCATGAGATTAGTGAGCATGCAAGGAACATCAGAACCTAATAATGTTTTAGCTGATTTACCAGTAGTGCTCGAGGCAAGTTCTGCTCCTTTAGTTCAGGCCTTAAAGTCTACTGCAGAACAAGATGTTGCTTGTTTTCACTTCCCAGGACATAACAGAGGGAAAGCAGCTCCTAATTTGTCCAATCTTACTGGTCCAGGAGCTTTTCTACATGACCTACCTGAACTCCCAGAGTTGGATGATTTGTTCTCTCCAAAAGGTGCAATTTTAGATGCTCAGGCAGAAGCTGCAAAATTGTTTGGGGCGTCTGAGACATGGTTTCTTGTTGGAGGCACCACTTGTGGCATACAAGCGTCCATAATGGCTACATGTTGCCCAGGTGATGTACTCATTCTCCCAAGGAATGCTCACATTTCTGCAACCTCGGGTCTCGTTCTGTCTGGTGCAGTGCCAAAATACATTCTACCTGAGTATAATTCTTGTTGGGATATTGCTGCCGGAATAAGGCCATCGCAAGTTGAAGCCGCAATAAAAGAGTTGGAGGACGTCGGAAAAACAGCAGCTGCAGTTCTCATCACTTCTCCAACATATCATGGCATATGCAGTAATCTGAATGAGATTACTAAAGTTTGTCACTCCCGATGTATTCCTGTAATAGTGGATGAAGCACATGGTGCTCATTTCGGGTTTCATCCTAACTTTCCAAGCACTGCTCTTGAACAAGGTGCAGACTTAGCTGTCCAGTCTACCCACAAGGTTCTATCTTCTCTGACACAGTCATCAATGTTACATATGTCTGGGAACCTTATAGATACGGAGAGAATAAGCAAATGTCTTCAAATGCTGCAGAGCTCCAGCCCAAGCTACCTATTACTTGCATCATTAGATTCTGCAAGAGCTCAGCTAGGGAAAAATCCAGATGCTATTTTTTGTGATGCCGTGAATTTGTCCCTGGAAACCAGAAAAGAAATTGGAACAACTGCAGGTGTCTCATTACTGGATTTGTCTAGCTTTCTTTCTGGTTTTACTGCTATTGATCCTTTGCGTATCACTCTTGGTGTCTCACAGCTCCATATATCAGGCTACATAGCAGATGAGGTATTGTGGGAAGGACATCGCATAATACCTGAGCTTGTAGGAAGCAGCTCACTAACATTTGTAATCAACCTGGGGACTAGCAGGAAAGATATTCAAAGACTTATTTTAGGGGTAAAGAATCTGTCCAGGAATTTCTTTAATGGAAACAAAATAAAGTCTGATGTATGGAATGGCGTACGTGCTCCAGCTACATACTCTTCTATGCAACTTAGCCCTAGGGATGCCTTTTTTGCGAAGAAAAGAAGGGTAAATATTAGAGAAAGTGTTGGGGAGATCTGCGGGGAGTTAATCTGTCCATACCCACCTGGTATTCCAGTCCTGATTCCTGGTGAGGTCATTACTGAGGAAGCTCTATCCTATCTGTTACGTGTTTTGAGAATGGGGGCTGCAATTAGGGGAGCCGCTGATCACCAGCTCTCTTCCATATTGGTGTGTCGTATATGATGGAACAGGCGATCAATTTTTGACGCTATTCAGATGGGATATTAGCTTAAAGAGGGAGAAGGATTAGACTAAAACACATGGAAGGCCTATTTGCTCTTAGCCAAATTGTTTGAAGGGTGTTCAAGGATGGATGTGCAAAGTATCTGAGGAATTTATCCGACTTCTAGAAAACTTCTGGAAATTTATCATGCAGAGCAACATCGACAGCACGTACGAAAGCTAGCCTGATACAGTCAACCTCAAGGCTGTTATATTAATATTTGTTTCAATAGTAGTTAATCAGCATGAAAATGTTATTTTCACTTGATATAGAAATAAGAAATCGTAGCACGATCAACCTTCATTACCTTATGTAGCATTTTACCTGAGATAACTCTATTTATCCAAGAATGTTAAACTGACGAGTCGGGTCTGATTCAATAACGTAAAAAGGGTGGAATCGGCCTGACTCATAAATCAACTCAATAAGATTGGGCGATTCCGACGAGTTGACTCGTGTGCTAAGTCTAACTTAGCTAGCTTTATATAAAAGGTAGAAAAGGATAGAACTCGCCTCAAATATAAATTGACACGTATTTTAATAAAGAATTGATGATCAGAAGAGTGCAAGAGAGTACTATGAACATTGCTACCCGTTTGTTCAATGTTATTGATCATCGCTTCTCTCTCACAGTCCGCAAGAGTGACAAGTAGATCAAATGATTCTCAATACCACTGTCACTTCTCTTCTGCAACCCGTTGGAGCGATGAGGAGATGAGCTGCTTCTCAACATCTCTCCCATAGTCCATGAGGAAATGAACCACCTTTTAACGTCGTTGTCTCCTCCCTTCCATATCCCGTCGGAGCAATGTAGGAGCGACTAGGACACGAGTCGCATCTCAATGGTGATCACCATAGGTACTGTTTCTCTTCTCTCCAACCCTCTCATCTCGTCTTTCCTTTCTCCTCCCATTTTCTCTCATCCCTTCTCCTCTCCTCCCATTAACTACATCTCTTGTTATCTCCTCTCCTTTCAGAGGTACTGTTTCTCTTCGCTCCAACTGTCTCATCATCTCTCCTTTCTCCTCCCATTTTCTCATCTCTTCTCTTCCCCTCCCTTCTACTACATCTGTTGCTATCTCCTCTCCTTTCTTCCCCTCCATCTCTTCTCTACTCCTTCCCTCACCTACCCTCTTTCTGCTTGCTTCCTCTATTTTCTTCTCCTTCCCACTTCATTTGATTGATCACCCAAACTCTTGAGTCTTACCAAACCCATCAAGTAATGCTATACGTTTTAAAGATGTACCATCCCTTTCTCCCCCTTTGATGTTCCATCCGCTCATTCCGACTCTTCTCCTCCTATATATACATATATATATATATATATATATATATATATATATATATATATATATATATATATATATATATATATATGTACATATGTATATACGTATGTACATATGTATATACGTATGTACATATGTATATACGTATGTACATATGTATATACATATATATGTTAGTTTTGCAAGTCTCATAGTCCCACATCGGGAAAATCAGACTTGTTATTTTCTATTGGAACTATAAATAAGGGTTTGAGTTTTGAAGTCAGATGCACCACAAGTGGCACCATAAGAAAACCTAAGTATTTACTTTGGTTTAAGTCCACACTCAGTTAAATAGTTTGGACTTATAGTTTGAGTTTTTCTTGTTTAGTATTTTCGGGTGTTTTATGGCCTAGGAACATCTTCCTAAGTCATTTGTAATAGTCCCTTTTTCATAGTAGTGATTTGCTTCTCTTTCGTCCGTGGATGTAGGTCAAAGTTAATTGACCGAACCACGTAAATCTAGTATTCTTGTCGCTTTTATCTTTTCGCTTTATTGTCTTTGTTGTGTTGCCAAAATTACCTTGTGGTAAATTTCCAAGGGCTAGCTCTAACAAACTGGTATCAAAGCCTGGTTTCAGGATCTTTTGGCAACGATGACAATAACAAAGATCGTTGTCGAGAAATTCGATAAAAATGTCAACTTCGGCTTGTGGCAACTCAAGATGGAGGTCATTCTAGTTCAAGACGGAGTTGATTTGGTACTATAGGGAGCCGAGAGCATTCCGGATGATATGTCAAAAGAAGAGCTTGCGGGTATGGATAAGAAGGCCTGATCAAGCATTATTCTAAATCTCTCTGACGAGATTTTACGGGAGGTAGCTACGGAGACTACGACTAAGAGCATGTGGGACAAGCTTAAAGCCTTGTACATGAAGAGGATAGTGGAGAATCGTCTCTACTTGAAGCAGAGTCTGTATATGCTTCGGATGATTGAAGGTACATCTATACTCTCGCATCTTGATAAATTTGATTCCTTTATTATGGATTTGGAGAATATAGATGCAAAAATTAATGACGAGGATAAGGCCCTATTACTCTTGTGTTCTCTTCCCCAATCTTTTAAGCATTTCCGTGATACTTTGATTTATGGAAAAGAAACAGTTTCGTATCAAGAAATTAAATCTACACTGAAATCTAAGGAGCAGATAGACAGGAATATCACTGGGGAAAGTAGAGGGAATCAGACTGAAGGTCTGGTTGTTAGGGGGAGAATGGATAAAAGAGAATTTGACAGTAGTAGATCTAAATCTAGATCTAAATCCAGACATAGAAATTTGGAATGCAGATATTGTCATAAAATGGGGCACATTAAGACTGATTGCTTTAAATTAAAAAATAAATTAAAGCAAAAGGGAAAACTTGTTGAGAAACTACTAAGTCCGCTGAAGCTAGTGTAGCATTTGATGAGAATGTTGAAAATATTTTCTTTGCTATTGATGACAGGACGATGTCTAAAAATGAATGAATTTTAGATTCGGGTTGTTCTTATCACATGTGTCCCAATAGGGATTTGTTTTCCACGTATGAATCTTGTAATGGTGGAATTGTTTTGATGGGCAATAATGCAGCATGTGATGTTGTTGGTAGAGGAACAATCCGAATTAAAATGCATGATAGTATTGTGAGGACGCTCACTGATGTTAGACATGTTCCTGATTTAAAAAAGAATCTCATCTCTTTAGGTACCCTAGAGGCCCTTGGGTGTAAATACACAGCTGAAGGTGGAGTTATGAAAGTTTCTAGAAGTGCTCTTGTTGTTATGAAAGCTTGTAGGTATGGTAGCTTATATATTATGCAGGGAACTACTATCACAGGCTCGGTTGCAGTCTCATCATCATCATTGTCTGATTCTGACATCACCAAATTATGACATATGCGTTTGGGTCATATGAGCGAAAAAGGTTTGAGCATATT